>NW_006922412.1:182093-184202 GCF_000298275.1 Orycteropus afer afer
CAGCCACTCCTTGGAAGGAAGATTGGTCAATCTGCTTCTGTAGAAATACTGCCTGGGAGCCCCAAGGAGGGGTTGCTATAAGTCACAATCGACTCTAGGGCAGTAAGATTGGTTTTTGGTTTTGGTTATTATTATTTTAATTTTGTAGTTGAGAACTGAAGTTTAGAAGTGTTAAATAACTTGGCCAAGTTCACACAACCAGTAAATAAAAGATCTATAAGTCTTGATGCATAGATAGATAAGAAATTGACATATATAAAAGGATAAGATGAGAGAGAAAAGTAAATATTTCTGCTTATCTCTACATTTTTTAAAGGGAAAACCACATCACACCCAATTTATAATTAAGAAACTGGATTGTAGAGAGAGGTTAAAAGCCTTAGCTAGGATAATTAATAGAAATAGAATTCATCTTTGGCCTTTTGTTTAGATTAAACTATAGGAAATTCACAATACTTAAATATTTTGACCTAAAAAAATGGTATTCTCACACAATTCAACCTAATATAAACTTCTGTAAAGCATATAAAAGCACAATTATGTTTTCTCCATAGTAGAAGTCATGACCATATTACCACTCACTATGAAATATGTTATTTGACATTCATATCTAAATATGCTTTTTCATTCATTTGAGCATTCATGCAATAGTAAAATATAGTTTAAATTTAGAAAGTATCCATTGCTACAATGGTTTCATTTGAGTAATAACTTTATAACTATGCTTAAAATCACTTTTTAAACCAGAAACTTCAAAATATTTTAAAATCAGTAGGTCATAACCACCAGATCTCCTTGATGTGGGTAAGCTCTTACTACCACCCTTCAACAGCTTGGAAACTAAAAATATAAAAACCTAAGTGGCTTTCTGTTGTCATTCCATGAGTCACCAGTGATAGTAACAGATGGAGTCAGGGGACATTAATTCTTTGCCACATACTCAACTTCACAGTGTCACATCAGGGGACATATTTTGCTTGGCTTTCGTATAATAAATGAGTTCCCTCCAAAGTTACTCTGCCTAAGTGAAAATATTAAAAATAATTCAGTGATTATAAGTAATGAATGAACTAGATGAATACGATGAACATTGGCCATTAAGTGTGGCTCATCTGTGTAGTGACACCACAGCTGGTGTCCTGCAGCACCATTCTCTTTCATTGCAGAGTTACAACCAGTCATTCACTTTATTCACCCAGGATCACTTTATTCACAGCCTTCCATCTGGTTTCCTTCCATATTAGACTTGTTCCACATAGTCAGTTGAGTGTTATCTCTTAGTTCCATTAACATATGTCACTTTGCATTTGTGATCTGTGAGGTTTCAGAAGTGTTTCATAGCCCATGTGGCCAGTGCTGCACTCTAAATTCAGTGATTAATTACATATTTCTTAAATAAAGGACTCCCTAATTATGCAAAGTGGACCCAGAAACACAGAGATGCTACTAAGCCAAAAGAAGTGAGACTGAATTATCTGGTGAAATGCCTAGTCAAGATCTTTAGAAACATGTCCCTTCATGGTCACATCACCAACATAAGTGTCATCCAAGTATAAGCATAAGTTTTTACCAAATAGAAACTGTTTATAAACACCATCCTTGCTTTGCATGGTCCTGACATGAGAAAATTTTAGCTACTATAATTTAGTTAAATGTCCACTAATGACACTATTCGAATACAATTACCATGCTATATTAATTGTGATAAATTGCTAAAAGCACAAACGTTGCTGTTAGTTCTTCAGACCACGTCATCTCATGATCAGTGATATGCTGTTTGTTCTTGTTATGTGCCATTCAGTTCTCTCCGCCTCATAGCGAACTTATGTACAACAGAACAAAACACTGCTTGGTCCTGTCCCACCTTCATGATCCCAACAATACCTGAGCCCATCGCTGCAGCCACCATGTCAATCCATCCCCTCTTTCATTGACCCTCCACTTTACCAAGTATGACATCCTTTTCCAGAGAATAGTCCCTTCTGACAACATGACCAAAGTAGGTGAGACAAAGTCTCACTTCCAAGGAGCATTCTAGCTGCACTTCTTCCAGGACAGATTTGTTAGTTCTTTAAGCAGTCCACAGGACTTTCAGCATTCTTTGACAAC
>NW_006922412.1:187537-189350 GCF_000298275.1 Orycteropus afer afer
TGAAAGCCACCAGCCACTCCTTAGAAGAAAGGTTGGGCAATCTACTTCTGTAGTGATACTGCCTTGGAAACCCAAGGAGGGGTCACTATGAGTCGAATCTGACTCGATAGCAGTGGGTGGGTCCAATCTGAGGAGCTCATTTTCCAGTACTGTATCACTTGATGTTTCAGGGCTAATCATAAAGTTTTCCAGTATTATATCAGATAGTGTTTCACTGCTATTCATAAGGTTTTCACTGGCTGATTCTTTGACAAGTGGATGGCCTCTTCCTTCCAAATTTGTCTCAGTCTGGAAGCTCCACTGAAACCTGTGCACCATGGGTAACACTCCTGGCATTTGAAACACTGGTGGCATAGCCTCCAGCCTCACAGCAACACTCCAGTCACCAGAGTACAACTACCTGACAGAGAAGTTTGTCTCCCTTAGCTGTTCCAAATTGCTCTGCTTATATCCTCATTCCCCCCCAGCCTGACCACTTGCCTGGCCTTCCCCTGGGATGCAAACTACATGCACCCAAACACCAAACTTCCACTGGTCCCGGGGCTGGCTTACTGTGACCTGCCTCTGGGGCAGCTCCACGCATATCAGTAATATGCAGTTGCAAATCATTATCAGTGACAAATCATGGCAATTCCTTCAAAGTCTGTAAGTAACTGGTCACTGCACAACTTTTATTTAATTTACATGCAGAGCAGAGAAAAGTATATCGCTGTAGTACTTCCTTCCTTACCTGTGATAAACCCATGTGACATCTTACCAAGTAAAGGATAATCCAAAGAAGGAACTGAGCAACAAGATGGAAGTTAAGCAATGAAACAAAAAGTGATAACACTAAAAAAAATTCAAATAAGAGAATGGAGTCATAGAAGAAACGACTGACCTTGGGAATTTAACATTGCCACCATTCGAGGAATTCTAGATATGCAGCGAGAGAAATTTGGTGACAGTGGATTTATTGACAAAATTTAGGAAAGAAGTGGTGAAAGTTATTCCAACGAAATCATCACATTAAACAAATTCTCAGAGATGTTTTATGACACTGAAAGAAAAAAAGATAGAATGTTGAGCTAATGCTAACTTGGAAAGGAATGTGACAACTCACTAAAGTATAGAAAATATGCTTCTTCTGTATTGCAAGTTACACCATAAGAAGGTGAACAGTATTCAAATTACTCTTCAAATACTTGGCCAATTTTTAGAGTGAGTTTGTCTCTTTGTTATTACGTTGTAGGAGTTCTTTATATATATATTTTATATTAACCACTTATCAGATATATAGTTTCCAAAAATGTTCTCCCAATCTGTTGGCTGTCTCTTAACTTGGTTGGTAAGGTCTTTCATTGGACAAAAGCTTTTAATTTTTATTAGGACCCACAAATAAGAATCCATTGTACCTAAGCATTACCCTTATGTTTTCTTCTGAGAATTATGACTATAGTTCTCACATGTAGGTCTTTGATCCATTTTGAATTAGCTTTTGTATATAGCTTGAGGTATGGATACAGTTTCATTCTTTTGCAGGTGGTAATTCAGTTTTTCCAACAACATTTATTAAAGAGACTCTTTCCCCCATTGAATTAACTTAGCTTTCTTGTCAAAAATTCATGCAACACATTGTTGATGTTCTTAGGTAGATCAAAACCAAAAATCCTCACAACAAGACCAATAAGCAACATCAAGAAATGAAAAAAAGATTCAAGTTGTGAAGGATTTCATTTTACTTGGATTCAGAATCATTGTGCATGGAAGCAGTAGACAAGAAATAAATGATATGTTGCATTGGGCAAATCTGCTGTAGAAGAACTCTTTAAAG
>NW_006922412.1:189780-192059 GCF_000298275.1 Orycteropus afer afer
TTTTTGATGACTCTCTATTTTGCCTAGTATAATATCCTTTTTCAGAGATGGTCTGTTCTGACAACATGACTCAGTTGGCCGGAGTTCAGAAGAATATGAGCAAGAAAGAGGGTTAGGTCCAATCACTCAAGATAGGGTGGAGTAGAAAAGGGAAAGAATTATCATGATACATTTTAGTAAATTCTATCAAAACCCAGAAGGCTAGGCCAAAATGGAGGTGGTGGTGGTGGTTGTTGTTAGGTGCCATAAAGTAAATTCTGACCTGTAGTGACCCTACAGGATAAACTAGATCTGACCCATCGGGTTTCCAAGGCTGTAAATCTTAAGGGAAGCAGACCACCTCATCTTTCTCTGGTGGAGTGTGGCTGATGGATTCAAATAACCTACCTTTTAGATAGCAGCCAAGTACTTAACCATTACAACACCAGGGCTCCTGAAAATTCATGTCCTTTGGCTTTTCAGTTCAGGGCTCTATACTAGAACTCTTATGGTGTTGAAAAAGAGCAAGTAACTTAACACACAATCTGAAGATGATTTTAAGTTGGGAATGTATACACAGACTAATTTTTCTGAATTTTGCCAAAGTTAGTCCCATTCACTATATTAAAAATTAAACCAAACTCACTGCCATCAAGTCGAATCCAACCATAGTGACCTCCATTGGGCTTCCAAGACTGTAAATTGAATTTTTAAAAGGTCCCAGTCATCTAGCTTTTCTTCTAACTCCTGTGCATTCTGGATTATGTTTGATAGTCTATTTATGCCATAAATCAGGGCTCCTAGATTTGCCCCTATTTTATTTTTGATGAATTTTATAATTTTGTGTTTTACATTTAAGTCTTTGATCCAACTTCAGTTTGTTTTTGTGTATGGGGTGAGTTATGGGCCTTGTTTCACTTTTCTGCAAGTGGATATCCAATTTTGCCAGTGCCATTTGTTAAAGAGGCTATCTCTCCCCCATTTAATGGGTTTTGGACCTTTGTCAAAGATCAGCTGTCCATAGATGAGTGGGTCTATTTCTTGATTTTTTATTTTGTTCCATTGGTCTATATGTCTATCATTGTACCAATACCACGCTGTTTTAACTACTGTGGCTGTACAGTAGGTTTTAAGATCCCAGAGTATGAGACTTCCCACTTTGTTCTTCTTGAGGAGTGCTCTGCTTATCCGAGGTCTCTTTCCTTTCCATATGAAGTTAGTAATTGTTTTTTCCATGTCCTTAAAAAATTTTGTTGGTATCTGGATCAGGATTGCATTGAATGTGTAGATTGCTTTAGGTAGTATTGACATTTTCACAATATTCCGTCTACCTATCCATGAACAAGGCAGGTTCTTCCATTTGTGTAGATCCCTTGTTGTCTCCTTAGTAGTGTTTTATAGTTTTCTTTGTATAGGTCATTTGTGTCTCTGGTAAGATTTATTCCTACATAGTTTATCTTTTTAGTAGCTATTGTAAATGGTATGGTTTCCTTATTTCCTTTTTAGAGGTCTCTTTGTTGGTGTAGAGGAATCCAGTTGATTTTTGTATGTTGACTTGTATCCAGCCACTTTGCTGAACCTCTCTATTAGTTCCAGTAGTTTTTTACTGAGTCTCTTGGGTTTTCTATGTACAGGATCATATCATCCACAAATAGAGATAGCTTTACTTCCTCTTGGCCAATTTGGATGCGTTTTATTTCTCTTTTTTTATTGCCCTGGCCAGGATTTCCAATACAATGTTAAATAGGAGTGGTGATAGAGGGGATCCTTGTCTGCTGTCTGGTTCCCGTTCGTAAGGGGAATGCTTCGAGTCTTTCTCCATTAATAATAATATTTGCCATTGGTTTTGCATATATGCCCTTTATTATGTTGAGGAATTCCTTTCTATCCCTATTTTGCTGAGAGTTCTGAACAGGAACGGATGTTGGATTTTATGAAATGCTTTTTTTGCGTTGATTGATATGATCATATGGTTCTTTTCTTTTGTTTTGTTTATGTGCTGGATTACATTGATTGCTTTTCTGATGTTGAACCATCCTTGCATACTAGGTATGAATCCCATTTGGTCAGGATGTATTATTTTTTTGATATGTTGTTGGATTCTGTTGGCTAGGATTTTGTTGAAGATTGATGCATCTATGTTCATGAGGGATATAGGTCTGTAGTTTTCCTTTTTAGTGGTGTCTTTGTGTTTTGGTATTAGTGTTACGCTTGCTTCGTAAAATGAGTTTGGGAGTATTCCATCTTTTTCTGTGTTCTGGAATAGCTTGAGTAGTATAGGTGTCAACTCTTCCCTGAAT
>NW_006922412.1:192890-193458 GCF_000298275.1 Orycteropus afer afer
GTGCTTTTGTTGTGTGGAGTGCTCTGTATATCTCTATGACGTGGAGTTGGTTGATTGTGTTGTTGAGTTCTTCTGTATCTTTATTGAGTTTTTTTTTTTTTTCTAGTTGATCTGTCCCTCTTTGAAAGTGGTGTGTTAAAGTCTTCTACTACTATTGTAGAGTTGTCTATTTTCCCTTTCAATTCAATTAATATTTGTTTCACATATTTTGGAGCCCTTTCATTAGGTGCATAGATATTTATCATTGTAATGCCTTCTTTGTCAATTGACATTTTCAGCATCATACAGTGACCTTCTTTGTCTCTTATGTTGTTTTTCACCTTAAAGTCTATTTCATCAGAAATTAATATTGCCAGTCCTGCTCTTTTTTGGTTACTGTTGGTTTGGTATATTTTTTCCACCCCTTAACTTTTAATTTATTATATCTTTGTGTGTAAGACGAGTCTCTTGCAAGCAGCATATCGATGGGTCTTCTTTTCTTATCCAGTCTGCCACTCTTTTTCTCTTGATTGGTGCATTTAGTCCATTCACATTGAGTGTAATTGGTGATAGGTATGCATTGATTGCT
>NW_006922412.1:197983-198883 GCF_000298275.1 Orycteropus afer afer
TTTTTTTGTCGTGTTTTTGGAATTTCTTTGGTCCATATACTTTTCTGTATTGAGTTCATTTCATTGTCAAGTGTTTCCTCTCTTTTCTTCTTTATTGTTGGTTTTGTGCTTACTAAACCTTATGTTTTCCTTCTTTCTGGGTTTGCTTAGGGAGATTATAAATTTTATCTTTGGTTACCTTGGAGTGGATTCTTGTCTCTATATCTTTGGAAGTCTGTTCTATGAGGACATTGTCCTGTTTTCCTCACCATTTGGAAGTTGTGTACCTAAAACTTTTATTCACTCTATTTCATTAGTTGCTGTTGTCATGTGCAGATTGACTTCCTTGTTTTTTACTGTACAATGTTTTATGGTCTTATTTTAAGCATCCGTTTCTGATTTGGTTTTAGAGTTGATGTCATGTGTCTCGATGATTTTTGTTCTTTGTTGTGGGTTCCCTATTGGAAGGACTTCCATAAGCATTTCTTGCAGGGTTGGTCTGGTTTTCACAAAATCCCTTAATTTCTGTTCATCAGAGAATGTCTTGATTTTGCCCTCATCTTTGATGGACAATTTGGCTGGATATAGGATTCTTGGTTGGAATTTCTTTTCTTCAGTGTTTTATAGATGTCGTCCCATTGCCTTCTTGCCTGCATGGTTTCTGCTGAGTAATCAGAGCTCAGCTTAACTGTTTGATTGTTATAAGTAGTATTTCTTTTGCCCCCAGCAGCTTGCAAGATTCTTTCTTTGTCTTTGGTTTTGAAGAGCTTTATTATGATATCCCTCAGTGTTTCTCTCTTGGGATCTATCCTGTATGTGCTTCTTTGAGCTTTCTGGTTAAATATTATTTCTTCCTTCATGATATGGGGGAAATTTTCTATTAGTAGGTCTTCCACAATTTTCTCAGTGGGTTTTTTTTTT
>NW_006922412.1:200098-204614 GCF_000298275.1 Orycteropus afer afer
CCTCCAAGTTCATCCACGTTATGAGGTGTTTTGCAGATTCCACATTATTCTTTAGCATTGCATAGTATTCCATTGTGTGTATGTACCACAATTTGCTACTCAGAGTGCCAGAATCCCTGCTTTAAATTGCTGCACCTAATTTTTCAGGCACTAAGATGCTAGAGGGAACTAATGTGTGGGCTACAGGTAAGACACCATCTTTCCTGCAAGCTGCCATCACTTTGAACTGTGTTTATGAAAACTATAACTTAGTGCTATTTTAGGTTTTATATGTCATTTGGTATCATTTGGTAGATTACTTTTTGAGTCTGTAAAGGCACAAAAATTTTCTTACATAAATTAATGGTCATTGCTTCTTTACTTTATGTCATTGTATCTTACAAAAGGTTCTGTAGGAACACTCTATTTATATAGAGAGGAGAAACATATACTTCTCCTTTCCCACTCCCAGGTTTCAAACCCATAGCTATTGTGACAGGAGGGACACTACAAGAAATCTCAGCTCTAAAATTCAGAATCTCTTAGAACACAAATTTGTAGGGAAAAAAATATACCTTGGATTCCCTGAGTTGGAATGTTCTTTGTAAGTCAACTTTGCAAGTCAAGAAGAAGACATAAAATACCAAGTTTTTATAAAACTGGAATTTACAATATCATCAGCTATAAGTAAATAATCAAACAAAAACTTGACTATGGTAACTCACAAAGTAATCCTTGTACACCCCAGTTTCCTGTGGAGGAATATCTCCCACCATCCTGTCTTTCTTTAGATATTTCTTAAGAATATAAAAAAAAAAAAAAAAGTGCCTCAGTGAATTAGAAAATGTCTAAACATATTACCAATTACACATTAAATTAGTAATTTTATAATATAGCCTCAAAGAACAATTGCTTTGTTAATTTCCATGATTTGTTACATTTGATTGATTGCTTAATTTTTGCTCAACTCAAATTAAGCCTGGACCTAAAAGACACAATCTGAACTTTCCTTTTTCTGCACTGATTAAACTTTGACTAAAAAAGTTTATATTTCTCCCAGCTGAGTTTAATTACATAGTCCCCATCCATCTCCATTACTGCCTTTGTTTAGAAGATAAATTGTATATTGTTTCTTCTCCCCAAGTTAAAGCTTCGTTGGAGCAATCAGTATTTGGTATCACTACATAGTCCATCATTTTTCATTTTTTTAATACAAAGTTTATTGAGACTTACTTTACATACCATAAACTTCACTCTTATGAAATGTACAACTGAGTGTTTGTTGTTACATTGACAGTGTTGGACAACCATCCCCTTTGATAAATTTCAGAACATTTTCGTCATTTATAAAGAACTAATAAATCATATCCATTATAAGTCAATCACCATTTCCCCCCAATCCATCTGCCATGCCAGCCCTAGGTAATCACAAATTTACTTTCTCTATATATAGATTTACCTCTTGTGGAAATTTTGCTATAAATGGAGCCATGCAAAATGTGGCTTTTTATGAATAACTCTCACTTGGAAAAGTGCTTTCAAGTTTCATTCATGTTGTAGCATGTATTAATACTTCATTCCTTTCATGGCTGAATAATATTCCACTGAATCACTGTATATCAAATTTCATTTAGCAATTTCTCAGTGAATGGAAATTTGTATTGTTTATACTTTTTGGTTATTATGAATAGTACTGCTATGAATATCCATGAATGTGTTTGTGAGTAGATATGCTTTCAGTATTCTTGTGTACATATCTAGGAGTGGAATTGCTGGGTCATATAGTAACTCTATCTTTAATATTTTGAGGAACTGTCAAACTTTTCCAAAAGGGTTACACCATTTTACATTCCCATTAGCAATAGATGAGGGTTCTGATGTATTCTTGAAACCTCAGTGCTGGTGATTCAGTTACTACTCATGGCAACCCCAAGGTTATATAGTAGAACTGCTCCATAGGGATTCATGACTATCATCTTTATGGAAGCAGAGAGCCAGGCATTTCTTCCACATGCTGCAGGGTGGGTTCAAATTTCCAGACTTTATGCTAGTGAAAAAAAACTCACTCCCATTGAGTCGATTCCAACTCATGTTGTTGTTAGGTGCTGTCAAGTCATCTCTGACTTATAGTGACACTATGCACAGCAGAACAAAACACTGCCCGGTCTTGTGCCAGCATCATGATCCTTGCTACATCTGAGCCCATTGTTGCAGCCACTGTGTCTATCCATCTCATTGAGGGCCTTCCCCTTCTTCGTTGACCCTCCACTTTACCAAGTATGATATCCTTCTCCAGGGAATGGTTCCTTCTGACAACATGACCAAAGTAGGTGAGATGGAGTCTGTCCATTCTCACTTCCACACAGCATTCCAGCTGCCCTTCTTCCAACTCATAGCAACCCCCATTGGGTTTGCAAGGTAGTAAATCTTTACAGAAGTAGATTGCCCAGTCTTCCTTCCATAGAGTGGCTGGTGGTTTGAACCACCAACCTTCTGGTTAGCAAGCATTCAAATGCCTTAAGCATTATGCCACCAGAGCTCCTTTTTGTTAGTAGTGGAGAATAAACCATTTGCACCACCCAGAGACCTCCTGATGTTTCTTGAGTTTATTAAAACTGATCGTGTTCTCACTAATAAATGTTGATGTCATTAAAATAAAAATATTACTTAACTTTTAATTTATACTGGACTTTTATTTTCACCAAGCTATTTCATGTTTTTAGAGTGAGGGGCACAGTGCCTATGTGATTTGACTGCTAACCAGAAAGTTGGCGATTCACGCCCACCAGCCACTCCACGGAAGATGGGGCAATCTACTTCCGTAAAGATTTACTGCCTCGGAAACACAGTGGAGGTTGCTGTGAGCTGAAATTGACTCAATGGCAGTCAGTTTGGTTTTGGTTTTATAGTGAAAAAATAGATATGTTATCTAGTTTGAATGCATAAAAGCTTACTGTGCTCATCCAGATTTCTTGGAGTTTCTCAGTTCCAAAATCTATCCTCAGCCCCAGCAAGCTTTCAACCAGCCTTTTTCCATCTCATTACTATTGCTCTCTTAAAGTAATAAAGAACTATGAGGCTCATGATTCTTGGCGATGTCAGGCTTTTAGAAGCAGCATAAATTATGAGACAGAAACACTGAATGTTTCAGTTAGTGATGAATTTCAAATCACTGGAACTATGCACAGGGAACCATAGTTTAAATTATATTCTGTCAATATGTCTTGTTTATGGATGCTTATGTTCACATTTAATATGAGGCCTCAGATCCCAGATCTCAGTAACAATTGTTCCTGTTGTTTGAAGCAGCTGGTTTGGGGCTATTATAAAAATAATGCTACTGAAAGAAATAACTGCTGCTTATTCAGTCTCCTTTGTTTCCCTTTTAATACTGAAGGTGGAAATTCTCAAAGGTTGATACTCATCTCATAGCTTTACATTCCTGTTAACTTTCAGCACAATGGCCTGCATGAGTAAAGATATCAGTGGCACAGTTTAAACCCCATAAATTGGATTATTGCTGCTTTTTGTTCATTTTGCCTAGACAGTGTCATCTGGAATGTTTTTCTGGTGTTTATTTTCTGTGGGAAAGAGGCTAAATAGCATTGTAGCTTTTACCTTTGAGTCAGGTAAGCCATGGATATTTTTTATTATGAAAGAATTATTTTTGTTTTCCATCCGGATTTTCAGATTCACCCCCTCACTTCAAGTGTGGCTGATCAACATCTGGACCACCAGAGAAATTGTACTTCATGCATACAGATTAAACCATAGTCATTTGTCTACAAAGAATATAACTATGTTGATACCATAGAAATACCTAGTTTAGTGGATAGATGGGTGGACAGGCTGAACTATTGTGTATGTCTATGCAGGGGGAGGTATGCCCATGACCATTTATAGGGTTGGCAGACAATGTTTCTACAAGTGTATTTGTATGTTGTGTAAGAATTTCTAGGCATATAGTAGAACTGACAAGGGAGAAGGTTGTAGTCACTTCTTGGCCACAGCCAGCTACTCAAAGGGAGCAAGTAGATGGACCTGTGGGCTTGGGACCATGGTCTCAGGGGACATCAAGCTCAATTGGCATAAAATACTAACACAAAAACATTGTCCCACATCTTACTTTGGTGAGTAGTGACTGGGATCTTAAAAGCTTTCAAGCAGCCATATAGATGCAACAATGGGTCTCTCCTCATCCAGAGGAATGAAGAAAACCAAAGATACATGTAAACAATTAGTCCAAGTGACTGGTACACCATATGATCCTCAGCCTATATGACTATGAGACCAGAACTAGATGGTGCCCAGCTACCACTGTCAACCACTCAGAGGGGGATCTACGTAGGAGATCCTGGACAGAATGGGAGACCAATATCGAAGAAAACTCAAAATCATTTAAAAAAAAGGGGGTGGGACCAGGTTTGCTGGTCTAATAGAGCCTGGTGGGATCACTGAGAATATGGCCTCTAGCTGTCCTTCAAGTCTGAAATTGAACCCACTCCTATGGCTTCCAGCCAAAGACAGACATAGGAGC
>NW_006922412.1:204727-205569 GCF_000298275.1 Orycteropus afer afer
TTTTTTTTTTTTGCAGTGTTCCCTCCCCTTCTCTCCCACCCCTGGCAACCAACAAAGAAAGTTTCCCTCCATATATAAACCTTTCCTTGACCCTCCACAACCACAAACTAATACTATATTTGTCCTTCTGTGATTGACTTATTTCACTCAACATAATGTCCTCCAAGTTCATCCATATTGTTCAGTGTTTTTCAGACTCTACATTATTTTTTAATGCTGCAAAGCATTCCGTTGTGCGTATGTACCATAGTTTGGTCTTCCACTCTTCCTTTGGTGGGCATGTAGGTTGTTTCCATCTTTTTGCTATTGTAAATACTGCAGCGATGAACATGGGTGTGCATATATCTGTTCCTGTCCTGGCTCTCACTTCTCTAGGATATATACTAGTAATATATCTGGATTGATGGGTCAAATGGTATCTCCAATTCCAGCTTCCTAAGGAATTTCCAGACTGCTTTCCACAGTGGTTTTATCACTTCACAGTCCCACCAGCAGTGTATGAGAGTCCCAATCTCTCCACATCCCCACCAGCATTTGTTATTTTCTGTCTCCTTGAAACTTGCCTTCAGTGCTGAGGTGGGATTGTATCTCATTGTTGTTTTGATTTGCATCTCTCTAATTGGCCAATGATCAAGAGCATCTCTTCATGTATTAGCTGGCTGCTTGAATATCCTCCTTGGTGAAGTGTCTATTCATGTCTTCTGCCCATTTTTCAATTGGATTGTTAATTCCTTTGCTGTTGAGAGGTTAGAGTTTTCTATAAATCTTAGAGATAAGTCCCTTGCCAGATATGTAATTATCAGCAAATATGAATTTGTTGCTGTCATTTTTGTTATGTGCTT
>NW_006922412.1:212224-219634 GCF_000298275.1 Orycteropus afer afer
TACGCCTGTGCTTACCTTGCTCCCGAAGACCTGGTCCCTCTCGGTAGGGTAACAAGGGAACGTGTTCAGTGCAGATCAGTGAGTAAGCATATATCTTAGATATATGCTTATCTCTTTAACATAACACAGGTTTCTACAAGTAGAATTACTGAATCAAAAAGTATGAGCATAATAAATTCTTTGATACATGCTGACATTTTTTTCCACAAAGTTTTTAATAATTCAGCATCTCAGCAGCAAGATACCAATGTGTTATCTTATTTTATCCTTATCAGCATTGAGTATCATCATGTATAAATATTCTCAATAAGATAAGAGAAACCAATTTTAATTTTTCCCTTCGATTATTACCTAGCTTGAACAATTTAATATTTATTATTAATATATATTTCTTTGGTGAATTATTGCTCTATAAGCCTTTTAATTTTCAAATTAGACATTGAACAGCAAAGATTTTTAAATTATTTTCAAGGGATCTTTTCCTGATAAGATATGCTTGGCAAAGATGATAAGATTAGTTTATAACACCATTTTCCCTCCATGTGCACACAGGAAGTTTATTTTTCCAATCTCCATTGCCATTAGATTTGCATGATATGACTGCTATGTCACCAATGGGAAAATGAGCAGAAGTCATGTATATTTCTACACTGAGGCAGTTAAGAGTGTTGTGAATCTTCCCTGGGGTCTCCCTCCTGTTTGCCTGTTATGAAGTGAAGAATCTGATGGCAAAATTACAATAACAAAGCCTGAAAATTCAATATTAAGGGCTAAACTATAAATATAGAAGCCATCTAGGTCTTCTTCCTGAGAGAAAATCCATCATCAATAGCCAACTGACCTGCACAGGACTGTGATGTGAGGAACTTTTTGTGTTGAGTCCTTACATAGGCCAACTAATAGAGCACAGCAGAACATAACTAATAAAGGACATTAACCCTAAATAAGTTGTTTTCAACTGGGAGCATGGTTATTGTCTGGAGACATTTTTGCTTCTCACAACTGGGGAAATAAACAACAAGGGCATTGCATTTAGTGAGTAGAAACCAAAGATGTTGCTAAGTCTCTTAAAATGCACAGGACATCCAGATCAAAATGTTGATAGTACTTATCATTTGCAGGAAATATTTTCCATTTAGCTTTAGTCCTTACCTTCTTTATAGTAAAGCTCTTGAAGTGCAGACAATTTTCCCATACACTTGTGTGTGTGTGTGGGGGTGTTAATTTTTCTCCACTGTAATGCCATAGGTCTGTCAATTTATGCAAATTTATGCACAAACACTAAAGCCAAAGTTGAGGAAACTGAAGATTTTTGCCAATTTCTGCAGTTTGAAATGGGCAGAATATGTTGCAAAAATACCACTTTAAAGTGTTGAAGAACAAAGATATCATTTTGAAAACTAAGATGAGCCTAAACCAAGCCATGGTATTTTCAATTGCCTGATATGCAGGTGAAAGCTGGACAATGAATAAAGAAGACCTAAGAAGAATTGATGTTTTTGAGTTGTGGTGTTAGCAAAGAATACTAAAAGTACCATGGACTGCCAGAAGAATGAACAAATCTGTCCTGGAAGAAGTGCAGCTGAAATGTTCCTTGAAAGGAGACTTTGGTCATGTTGTCAGAAGGGACCATTCCCTGGAGAAGGATATCATGCTTCGTAAAGTGCAGGGGCAGCAAAAAAGGGAAAGACCCTCAATGAGATGGATTGACACAGTGGCTGCAATGATGGGCACAAGCATAGCAAGGATTGTGAGGATGGTGCAGGGCAGGGCACTGTTTAGTTCTGTTGTGTATACGGTCGTTATGAGTCGACAACATTTAACAATGATAACTTTCTTTTGTAATTGTGATTTTTTCCTTTTATTTATTGTGATTTGGGTGAAAGTTCACTTTTCCCTACAGCAGCTCACATACACTTTGTCTCATGACATTAACTACAATTACCCCAATGCAACAGCTCCCCTCCCATCTCTTCACCATAGTTACCTCTTCCCTGTGTCCTTCCCCCCATGCACTCCTGCCCCCTGAGCTGTCTCCCTGTGTATACACAGCCCTTCTATCCTCCCATGATTATTCTCTCTAAGGAGTGTATCTAGCTAGTGTAAATGTTCACCTCATATGCTTGTCTTTTGTTTGGCTGGAAGCCACAGGTGTGGGTTCAATTCCAGACCTGAAGGGCAGCTAGGGACCATAGTCTCAGTGGTTCCACCAGGCTCTATCAGACCAGCAAACCTGGTGCCCCCCTTTTTTAAAACAACAGCAATAGCATTTTGAAGAGCATAGGTCAATTGTCTTGCAGAATTGACCCAGATACCAATTTATCTAATGAGATAAATTGGATTAGATTCAGGTTAAGCATTATTTGGGAAAAATGCTACAAATGTAATGCTACAAATTATAAATGTAATGCTCTGTGCCTCTCAAGGGTTGTGAGGCTGGCGCACGACTGGGCAGTGTTTCGTTCTGTTGTACACAGGGTCGCTATGAGTCAGAGCTGACTCAACAGCACCTAACAGCAACAACAACAATGATCTTAGATCATAGTATATTATTTGAGAAATAGAGGACATCTTAGCCAGCTGTATCAGCATAAAAATATGGGCAGAAAAGCTGACCTTTATGAGCAGAGAGGAAAATCAAGGAAGAATCGTCTTCAGAACTTGAAGTAAGAAACCGTTTCATACAAGTGACATGAATTCTGACTGGAAAAAAAAGGCATGTAGGGATAATGCTACTCTTGCAAAGAAAAAAGGTTCTGTGTGATAATAAATGAGTACAAGACACCATTAGTCAATACCTCTGAACCAGGAACAATTCAGGAAGAAAGGAGATGACCATGTTAGTGGACTTTTTCTCTCTGAAGACAATTACATTCAGAGGTTGCTCTAGGGGGAGAGCCTCACCAGATAGAAAGCCATCTGGGAGTGCTCTCCACACAAGCTGTTAAGCATCATCCTGATGTAGAGGAGGCCCAAATGGTACAAATGGTTAATGCGCTTGGCTGCTGACCTAAAGGTTGGAGGTTTGAATCTACCCAGAGATGCCTCAGAAGAAAAGCCTAGAGATCTATTTCAAAAAAATCAGTCATTGAAAAGTCTATGGACACAATCCTACTATGGGGTTGCTGTGAGTCAGAGTTGACTTGATATACCCTGGTGGGTGGCAAAAATGGTTTGTGCTCAGCTATTAATCTAAAGGTTCTCTGTTTGAACCCACCCAGCAATCCCACAGAAGAAAGGCCTGGTTATCTGCTGCCATAAATATTTCAGCCAAGAAAACCCCGTGAAGCAATTCTACTCTGTAACATATGGAGTCAACATGAGTTGGAATTGACTCAACATCAATAGGTTTTTGTTTGTTTTACTAGCCTAGAAGGTTAAGTATGGGAGGTAAGTGCAAGGTACAGGAAAGAGAGGAATCACTCCCCAGGGAGTCACTTTTACCTTGATATTTGCAAATAAGCAATAATAAACACAAGACTCACTGCCATCCAGTCGATTCCGACTCGTAGCATCCCCCTTTGGGTTTCCGAGGCAGTAAATGTTTATGGAAGTAGATTGCCTGATCTTGCTTCTGCAGTGTGGCTGGTGAGTTTGAACCACCAACCTTCTGGTTAATAATAAGATGCCTTAGGCACTGTGCTCCTTAAATATGCAATAGCAAAAAATAAAAACAAAAAAAACATATGTAGGAATCTCAACTAAAAGCATATAGGATGTATTCTGGATAGCTAATGCTCTATAACAAATCACTCCCGAGATTACTGGCTGAAAAAAACATTTACTCCATACATAAATTTGCAATGTGGGCAGGGCTTGGTTGAGAGACCCTGTCTCGGCTCCACACAGCATCTCTGGCTTCAAGGCTGGAGGCTGAAATCATCTGAAATTGGACCCAATCTCGTGTCTGAAAGTTGATGTTGGAAATTCATAAACTGTTGGGGACTGGAACAGAGGGGACTCCAGAGGCATCTCTCCAGTGATATGCTGGTTTCTATCAGCCCTACATGACCTCTGTCAACTGTCTAGTGTGCAGCTTTCAGGATTTCTTTTTTTCCCTTCATTTTCCAGCTTCATAGAACTCTTCCGGACACATAATTGCCTAGTATTCAGGAAGAGATTCAAGGTACTCCTATGGGGATTTCCGGTGCTTTTCTTATGTGTGGCTCCCGCTTTTCCATACTCTGCCCTGCAAGTTCCAGCCACATAAGCCTTTCTCTCTCTTCAAGTCAGAGAGGCCATGTTCTGCTTGAGATCCCTTCCATACTAGGCCCTATAGCAAATGCCTCCAGGCAAAAGGCTATTGCAATCATAGGGCTCACCTCCTTTGTTTCCCTCTTCATAGCGCTGACCAATGTCTAAAAACTATTGCTTCATATATTTCATCTAATTTCTTGACTACTTACAAAAGAAGAGCAAGTCCAGTGTAAAGCATAAGTTATATATTGATACTATATTAAGCTGAGTAAGGATACATCAAGGAACCCTGATGGTGCAATAGTTACTTACTCAGCTGCTAACCAATAGGTCATCAGTTCAAACCCATCCAATGGCTGTGTGGGAGAAAAGGCCTGTCCATCTGCTATAGGAAAGATTAAAGACTAGATAAACCAATGGGGCAGTGGACAGAATGGACTGTAGGCCACCCCATAACAACAACAATGGCTACATCAGGTCCATGATCTATTATGTCTGCTATTGGATGTGTGTGATTATTTCCAAGTAGCAAAGAAGCAATATAAAAAAGAATTTTCAATAAGATTTAAAAGTTTAAATTTAACCAACTTGTGATTGCCATGTTATAATAGAAAATAGATACTTTCAAGATCTGATGCTAAAAGGAGCAGAGGGTAACTACCACAGGTTCCTTGTCTAAAAAGAAAAAGCATGTGCATAACTGAAGATCTAAAAATAAGGAATCCAATGGTTCAAACATAAAACTTATTCATTGATAAATCATGGAATTAAATTCTAAAATAGTAAAAAATATATAATATTAAAATCAAAAGATCACACTAGCAAAAACATTATGAAATTCTAATATAAAGATTGGATAAGCTTTCAAATATCAAGATAAATTATTTAGGTGTGCTGGGGGTGAAAAAAAAAAAAGCTTAAGTCTCCTCTCAAGGGAGAATGTAGACAGACCTCAGATCCTCCATGAAACCGATTAATGCCAGAGGAGAGTGAAACACCGTCTACAGAGCTGTGAGGGAAATTACTACCACTCAAGCCTATCAGACCAGATCACCAACTGGCATTTAAGAAGATCACCAACAGGAAGAGATTTTTAAACATCCAAGAACTCAGCTCCCGAAGGCACTTTTTGAAAAACCAATCTACAAAAACATTCAGGAAACCATAGATCAAGTAAAATAAAATAATTCTGCATAGGAATAATGGTGATAACTATCTGAACTGAGTTTTCTTGGCTTTTATATAATCTTTATATAAACAAATTACAAGATCTTTCTTCTACAACACCACTAGGTTCATTACTCAACTCAAACGCACTGCCATCGAGTCGGATCTGACTCATAGCGACCCCTCCTTGGGTTTCTCAGGCAGTATCACAACTGACAACTTTTTGACTAGCAGCTGAGTGCAAACTTTCTGTGCCACACAGGGACCTCTATACAAACACACACATACACACACACACACACCAATACATGCACACACACGTACATACACATTAAATGTTACATAGGAGTATGATTTAACTTGGAGGTTAATATGTGTGTAAGATGTCATGTTATCCTAAAACCCCTTTAAGCCTGTAATAGAGTCAAACATACATGGTTTCCTGTTTACAATCCAATATGTTAAATATTATAATTTCTAACACTCATTTGAAAACAACTTCCTCCACAAATGGAAGGAACAAAAGGAAATTTGTATGCAGATAACTGTGTATTCAAACAATTCTGCCTTTAAGCTAGTTATCAGATTTCTATTGTGAGTTAGGTAGAGAATTCAAAACTACTCCTGTGTTCTGAAGGGTTTACTACATTTTGTCTTAATATTATTCATTCATTCACTATGCACCTCTCTGAGAACATTAAAAAAATAACCAAATCCAGGGGTGAATGGGAAAGGGATGGAGAATTCTGAAGAGTAACTCCTTGCCTAAAGTGTTTACTAAAATTTGTTTTAATATCAAGCATTTGTAAACATAATAATTATTAATAAATCTGCTTGTGATTATGAAGATAAAAGGTTAGCTTGTAAAATCACTGAGCAAATTAAACATTCTACTGTATATCTTGACAAAGTTAAAATATATACCCCCCAAATTACAAGGTGAAATAAAATTTTTAAATGCTGTTTCATCTTTAGGAGCTCTAGTAGCATAATGCCTAAGGCACTTGACTGGTATCCAGAAGGCTGGCAGTTCAAATCCACCAGTCACTCCTCAGAAGAAAGGTTAGGCAATCTACTTCCACAGTGATACTGCCTCGGAAACCCAAGGAGGGGTCGCTATAAGTCCAGTCCAACTTGATGGCACATAACAACAACAACATTTCATCTTTAAAGCTGCTGTTTTAAAATGTCATTGACTTGGCTCCAACTCATACCATCCCTATGTACAACAAAATCAAACATTGCCTGGTCCTAGCCCATCCTTAAGATCATTGCAATGCTTTAGCCCATCATTGTAGCCACTGCTTCAATCCACCTCCATGAGGGTCTTCCCCTTTTTCACTGATCCTCTGTTTTACCAACTATGCTACCCTTCTCCAGGGGATGGTCCCTTCTGATAACACGATCAGCGTAAGAGAGATGAAGCCTGGTGTGATAGTTGGAGCTGTGTGCCAACTTGGCTGGACCCCAGTTCTGTGTGGTTGTTCCCATGATGGGATCAGATGACTGTGTTCTGAGTGGCCAATCTGCCAAGGAGAGTTTCCCTAGGGGTGTGGCCTGCTTCCAAGATATCCAGGGACATCCTGGGAAGAGAGACATTCTTTGAGGGATTGGAACCCTGGTGTGCGGACTACAAACTTCCATGAGTAAGCAGCCCACAGCTTGGCCTGGAGATCTTGGATTCATCTTTCGTTGGAGTCAACAACCAGTGTACTGCCTGCCAGCGTTGAATTTCTCGGCCCCCTGCACTTCAGGAAGCTAAGGCTGCCACCAGCCCGTTTTCTCCAGGGACTTTGGACTTGCCAGCTTCTATATGTTTGTGAGCCATTTTCCTAAGATAAATTTTTTTTTCTCTCTCTAAATATATATATATATATGCTTTGCTGGTTTTTGTGTTTCCTTAGAGAACCCAATCTAACACACCTGGTGATTCTTGCTTCTAAGGAGCATTCCAATTGCACTTCTTCCAAGACAGATTTGTTCATTCTTCTAGCAGTTCATGGTATTTTCAATATTCTTCATCAACAGCAAAATTCAGAGGCGGGG
>NW_006922412.1:238754-244796 GCF_000298275.1 Orycteropus afer afer
TCTGTGGATTTAGAATCTTTTCTAATTTTTGAATAAATTTTTTTAATTTTTATGAGCTCATTTATTTATTTTGTCCTCTGTTGTTTGTGTTTTTGCTATTGTATTAGAGAATCCATTGTTAAAAGCCAGATGTGTAAGACTGGGTTCTCTAGAGAAACAAAACCAGTAAAGCTCATATAAAGAGAGAAAGAAAGAGAAATTTATCTTAAAAAAATGGCTCACACACTTAATAGAAGCTTGCAAGTCCCATGTTCTTGGGTCAAATGTTAATCTGGAGGCTTTATCTGACTCACACAGCTGCGGGGGCTGAAGAGCTCAAGGTTGGCAGGCAGTATACTGGCTGTTGACTCCAATGAAGGATGAATCCAAGATCTCCAGGCCAAATGGTGGATTGTTCACTAATGGATAGTTGTAGGCAGCACAACAGAATCCTGATCCACAGAAGAGTGTCTCTTTTCCCAGGATGTCCATAAATATACTGGAAGCAGGCCACACCCCTAGGGAAACTCCCTTTCAATGGATTGGCTACTCAAAACATATAGATCTGATCCCATCATTGGAAAAATCCACATCATAATTGCTTAAACCACACAGAATTGTGGTCCAGCCAAGTTGACACACAGCTCCAACTATCACACCAGACCTGATGGCAATGCCTGTGAATTTTCTTCTAAGAATTTTATTATTTAATTTGTACATTTAGGAACTTAATCCATTTTAAATTTGTTTTTGTATATGGTATAAGGCAGATTCCATTTCATTTTTCTGCATGTGCTAGACACTCTTCTTTCCACATTGAATGGATTTAGCATCCTTGTCAAAAATCAGTTGTACATAGATGTTTGGATTTATTTTTGGACTTGCAATTCTATTCCATTGCTCTATGTGTCTATTGTTATGCCAGTAACAGGCTGTTTGATTACTGTAGCTGTATAGTATGTATTAAAATCAAGAAGTGTTGAATTACCCTACTTTGTTCTTCTTTTTGAACATTACTTTAGCTATTCAGGGTATCTTTTCATTCCAAATAAAGTTGAGGATTGGTTTTTCTATTTCTGTAAAGAAAACTGTTGGAATTTTGTTTGGGATTGCATAGAATCCATGTATCACTTTGGATAATGTTGACATCTTAATAATATTAAGTATTAAAGATATGTGAACATGGAACATCTTTCCATTTTTTAAGTCTTCTTTTTCACTTTCACCAATGTTCTATAGATTTTATTATATAAGTTCTTCACATCCTTGTATAAACTTATTCTTAGGTATTTTATTCTCTTAGATGTTATTAGAAATGGATTTTTTTTCTCTAATTTCTGTTTTGTTTTTTTTCCTTGATGGTGTATAAAAACCCAATTGATTTTCATTTGCTGACTTTGTACCCTGCAACTTTGTTAAATTATTGTATTAGCGCTAGTTTTCTTATAGACTTTTGGTATTTTTACATATAGGATCATATCATGCATAGATAAAGATAATTTTACTTCTGGATACCTTTTCTTTCTTTTTCTTTCTTATTGCTCTGGCTAGGACTTCTAATACAATATTGAATAGTATTGGTGAGAACAGACATGCTTGTCTTATTCCTAATTTCATAGGGAAAGCTCTCAGTCTCTTTCCATTAATAATAATGTTGGCTGTGGGCTCTTGGTATATGCCCTGAATCATACTGAGGAATTCCCCTTATTACTTGAATATTTAATGTACATAATTTTATAACAAAGTCAGAATTAATAAAAAATTAAATTACTCAGAGTGCCCCCACATTCACACCCCAATCCATGTCCTCATCCCTTATATTATCCTCACCTTTCACTTCCATTCCCACCTCTATTGTAGAGTACCCAAAAGAACAGCATCTCTCCTCTTTAAATAGAACAAATAAACAACACCAACAAAAAACAACACCTGTCCTTAATATAAACACTTTGGAAACACAGGGAGGGGTCACTATGAGTTGGATCAGACTCAAGAGCAGTGAGCTTTGTTTTCGGTGAATAGATAGTCATAGAGATCCAGTCCAGGACTAGTCAAGAGGTTTCAAAAATTTTATCCCGACAGGACCCTCATATAGATCTATCTTCATAGAGGATATCTAACAATTTGGATTACAAAATACAAGGAAAAAAGAAAAACCTAAAAACTGACATCTACCCACTTTATATCATCAATTATATTATTTTTTGTGACATAGCTCAAGAGAATGGTGATTTGTTCAATTGCACAAAGGTCAGAGGTTCAACACTCACTCCTCGAGGAAAAAAATATGGTGTTTTGCTTTCATAAAGATTACAGCCTTAGAAACCCTATAGGGCCATACTACTGTGTGCTATAGGGTCACTGTGGGCCGGAATCGACTTCATGGCAATGGGTTTGGTTTATTTTTTGGTTTATGCATGCATGCATAGCTAATTCTTACCCCAAAGTTATGTACTTTTTACTCTATTGATTACAACTGATAATGTGTGTGATTTTTAATGATGATGGTTTATAATTTTTATGTCGCATTTTTCTTCTTGACTATCATTTTGATGACTGTTAGAAACACATTTTAGTGATGCTTGCTAAACTGTGCAGGAAAAATCATTCTTTTTTATCATTAGGTCTTCAGTCATTTATAGCTTTTACTTTGCTTCTTCTGATTTGGTATTCAAATCCTGGGTTTTCTTTTGGAATATGAGATTAACATGGCCATAAACATCTAAAAAATTCAAGAATAAGTCCTGTATCTTCACTGTCTTTGATATGAGACACTTTGTTTAGTTTTCACAATCCTCATCCCTTAAGTCTATCTGAAACACTTTTTTCCTACTTTGCCTTTTAGTAGAAGAGGAGGTGCAAATTTCCTTGTCAGTATTTCTCACAGTTCATAAGTGTTAAACAATAAGGTAATTGACACAGGGAATCCCTGTGTCAACAATTAAAATTAAGTCACATATACACCTTACGGATTCAACCCTGATGACAGGTTTGCATTTGACGCTGGAATTAAACGTAGTGCTAAAATTGTGCAGCTGTGTGTGAGTATTTATAGCTGACTATAATTCATTGTACTGGAGTTTGTTATAAAGAATGGACATACACACTTGATAAATGCTCATAGACTATTCAGAATTTGGTAGTAAGTTACACTAGGCAGACTACATCTAGGATATGCCCAGTTTTTCATATAGTTTATTAATAATGTGAAACTATATAAAGTCTAAAAGAAGGTGACTGAGATGAGGGAGATCTAGAAAACATATCAGGAAAAGAAAGACTGGGATATGGAATATCCACCCTGAATAAGAAGAACCTCAGAAAACCATGATGAGCTGGCATGTTGAATACTTTCAGAGAAGAAGTAGAACCAAGAAGTGAATGTTTTACAGACTGCCGTTGAATAGGATCTGACTCATAGTGACCCCTCCTTGGGTTTCTGAGGCGGTATCACTATGGAAGTAGATTGCCCAACCTTCCTTCTGAGGAGTGGCTGGTGAGTTTGAACCTCCAGTCTTCTGGTTAGCAGTCAAATGCCTTAGGCACTACGCCACCAGAGCTCCCCAAGTGAATGTTTTACAAATCCAGATTTTAGGTAAGTAGAAGAAAGATCTATTAATGCAAAATTTGGGATTAATTTATATACAAGGAAATGAATTTCTCACCTTTGGAGGGTTTAAACAGAACTGAAATAATATGCCAAGCTGTTACAAAAGTAGCATGAATTATGCCTAACATGAACAGAAAGCCTTCCTATATAGCCTAGTTATTTTGTACATTTAGGGATTTTATCACTCTGTTAATAAGGAAAGATAAATATGGCTGGCAAAAGCATAATAAAATGCTTTCAGAAAGTGTCCAGTTACAAACAGGGTTGTTGAAACTGGAGTTGAGATGTTTTAACTTCAAATACTTCCTACTTATTTAAATATTTTTAACTGAATGAAATATTTATTTGTAGTATTATATGAAAATATTTAACATCATATTCATAAATATACAAACAGAACTATTAATCTGACTCACTACATTTTAATATTACACGAAGCTTAATTTAGAGCCTACACTATGGATTATATCTCAACATAAAGAAAACGAAAATCCTCACAACAGGACCAAAAAGCAGCATCACAATAAATGGAGAAAAGATTGAAGTTATCAAAGATTTCATGTTACTTCGTTCCACAGTCAACACTAATAGAAGCAGCAGTCAAGAAATCAGAAGACGTATTGCACTGGGCAAACCTGCTGCAAAAAACCTCTTTTTAAAGTGTTGAAGTGCAAAGATATCTCTCTGAAGACTAAGGTTCAACCCATCAGCCACTTCTCGGAAGGAAGATGAGGCAATCTACTTCCTTAGTGATACTGCCTCGGAAACCCAAGGAGGGGTCGCTATGAATCGGGAAGACTGGACGGCACATAACAACAACAACAACAATCCAAGCCATGGTGTTTTCAACAGCTTCATATGCATGTGAAAGCTGGACAATGAATAAGGAAGAGTTAAGAGCTGATGCTTTTGAGTTGTGGATGTTGGCAAAGAATACTAAAAGTACCATGGACTGCTAGAAGAACTAACAAATCTGTCCTGGAAGAAGTGCAGCCAGAATGCTCCTTGGAAGTGAGAATGGCCAGACTTCATACCTACTTCGGTCAATGTTTTGGTTACCTAGTGCTGCTCTGACAGGAATATATCACAAATGGGATGGCTTTGTTGTTGCTGTTATGTGCCTTCGAGTTGGATCCAACTCATAGCGACCCCTCCTTGGGTTTCCTAGGCAGTATCACTACGGAAGTAGATTGCCCCATCTTCTTTCTGAGGAGTGACTGGTGGGTTTGAACTGCCAGCCTTCTGGTTAGCAGTCAAGTGCCTTAGGCACTACACTACCAGAGCTCCTGGGATGGCTTTAGCAAACAGGAATTTATTCTCTTACAATTTTGGAGGTTAGAAGTCCAAGTTCCAGGTGCCAGGTTCTAGGGACTGGGTGAAAGCCCCTCAACTTTGGGCTTCAGCTCTGCCTGTTGCTCCCGGCCTGCTGAAACTGGAGGCTTTTCCTCACTCAGACAGCTGCTGGCTGCTGAGGCTGACAAGCCTAAGGTCAACAAGTACAAAGGCACAGTCCCAATGTTATTGAACAACGTGGCAGGCCACTAATTCAAGTCCAGAAGTCTCAAGATCACTAAGGCATGGCAGGCATGACTTGGCTACATGCAGGGTTTAAGCATGCCAAAAAGCTGGAGACCTTCCTCGGAGTTGCTTCTTATATACTGGAAGCAGCCCATATCCCTAAAGCAGCTACTCAGCTGCTCCAGTAGATTCCACCATGGAGTTAATTACCAATCTCATCATGAGGAATAACTACATCTAGCTTCCTAGCCACTCAACTAGGCCCAGCCAAGTTGACCATACAGCCTTAATTACCACAGTCATGTTTTCAGAAGGCAGCATTCCCTGGAGAAGGATATCATGCTTGGTAAATGAGGGTCAACGAAAATGGGAAAGAACCTCAAAAAGATGGACTGACACAGTGGCTGCAATGATGGGCTCAGGTATAGCAAGTATTGTAAGGCTGGCACAGGATCAGGCAAGGGTTTCATTCTGTTGTACATACTGTTGCTATGAGTCAGAGCCTAGTGGATGGCACCTAACAACAACAACAACAAAGCTTAACTGATAAAATGTTTTGAGATATCATTAAATCCTGTCTTCCTGAGTGAAATCTCTTCTACATCTGTCTCAGAGGTAGATGGCACATGTAAGAAAGTCTTTGAATAGACACTTAAGATTATGCAAAGGAAGACCCAGGAATTCACTAGAATGTAAACTACACAAGGGCAGGCATTGCCTAAGGCATTTTGCTGCTAACCAGAAGACTAGTGGTTCAAAACACCAGACACTCCTTGGAAAGAAGATCGGGCAATCTACTTCCATATTTCCATAAAGATACCACCTCAAAAACCCAAGGAGGGGTCGCTATGAGTTGGAATCAACTTAATGGCAATGAGTCTGTTGGTTTTATTTATTTATTTATTTATTTTTGATTACCTAAGGTGAGTGCCTAA
>NW_006922412.1:245195-247092 GCF_000298275.1 Orycteropus afer afer
TCCACCATGGGTGATCCTGTTGGTATTTGAAATACTGGTGGCATAGCCTCCAGCCTCACAGCAACACACAAGCCACAATAGTATGACAAACTGAGACAAATGGAGAATTGTTCTGATTTCAGAGAAGCCAGGAGAAGATAGGAGATGGCTCTTGGTGAAGAATAGAGGAGAAAGTATGATTACAAAAGGATTAGATAGAGGATGCAGCTGTAGGAGGCAAGGTAACAACAAGGCCATGATTTAATTCAAACTTCTATAATGTTTTGAATAAATATGAGACCTAAAATGATAAGTGAATTACAAAGATATTTTAAAAATAAATGAATTTCTAGCAGTGTCCAGCAATATAACTTCAGAATTAAAAATAGGTATGAGCAAATTTCAGTGAAAAAAATAGTTTGTCTGAAAAGAATATCTTAGAATTTTCTTTTTCCTTCTAAAAAGAAAAATGGGATGGTTAGTCTGCAGAAGTAAGAAATTTATAACAATGTCCTTTCTCTTACCATTGATTTGTTTTCATCAGGTAAGTAGTTAGTTTTCTAAAGGTGTTTTGCTCCTGGCCTTAACAAAATTGGTGGTTTGGGCATTGTCATTAATTCTATAGTTGTAAAATTCCATTAGAGAAATATGATAACTTTAGTTTATTGAAAATACTAAGGGAAGCATAGTTTATTAGGTATTCAGATGTCTGGATGTTGAGAAAGATACCATTTATCATTTAAAGTATCTCTGGTGCAATGGCATTACTAAGTGTACAGATATAAAATATTGAATATCTGGGTTAAAACAGAAATGGCAATTAGATGTGGTATCCTAACTATGCCAGAAAACCGTATATTTAGAGACATGTGGCTGAGTTTTCCACATTTTATCAGCATGTTTACAGACCTGCAGAAGCAGCATGGATGTTTCCATTTAATTCTAGTAGTTTAACAATGTTTTCTTCCATCTTGGATACTGGATAAAATTGTTCCATATGGTAATTGTATGAAATGCAATCAGTTACATACAAAAATATATCTCAATAATCGAATACTAAATAGTAGCTCAGCCACATTGTTGATCAAATTAGATTAGGCAATACCTATGCATTATCCTAATTATTCCCTATAATGTTAAAACCAAGAATCTCATTAACCTGTAAATTTAGATCTAGAAAAGGATTTGAGAATATCTTGCAGGATTCATAAATTTAAAGATAAAATCAGAATGATGATAATAAAGCTCATTTCTTGTCCCCAGAGAGCTAGCAGTTTAATTGGAAGAGAATCCACTAAATAGGAACTTACAAGATAGTGTGATGAGGGTAAACAGGTATGAAAAAAGAAGTTAATAGAATTGCATGGGAATAACACCAACTTATGCATTGGGGAGTATGTGAGGACCAAAACAATATTCCAAAAGAGGTGATTCTGAGGTTAAATCAATAAAGAAAGATTGAGGTCAACTAAACCAATGGCATCTCAGGAGAGGGGAACAAAGATACTCAGAGGAAAGAAAAACCATGGTAAGTTGAGGAAAATTCAAGTAGTCTACTATGGTTGGTTGGTGCATAGAAATGGCAGTAAGATGGAGATGTCAAGATAAGAAATACATTTTAGATCTAGAATTAACCATATATTTGCACATAAGTATATATATGTAAATCAAAATATCGGGACATAATTCCCCCCCCCAAAAAAAAACAGTGTTTCTTTGCTATTCATAAGGTTTTCCCTGGCTAATTCTTTGAGAAGTGAATGGCCTCTTTCTTCTTCCTAGTCAGTCTCAGTCTGAAAGCTGGGCTACATGGTTTACAATCAGGAAGGGAGTGTGTCAGGGTTGTATCATTTCCCCATACTTATTCAATCTATATGCTGAGCAAATAATCTGAGAAGCTGGACTATATGAAGAAAAA
>NW_006922412.1:247722-251130 GCF_000298275.1 Orycteropus afer afer
TGCTTGGTAGGGTGGAGGGTCGACGAAAGAGGGGGAGGCCTTCAATGAGATGGATTGACATGGTGGCTGCAATGATGGGCTCAAGTACAGCAGGGATCGTGGAGCTGGCACGGGATCAGGCAGTGCTTCGTTCTGCTGTGCATGGGGTCTCTATGAGTCAGAGATGACTCGAAGGCACGTAATAACAACAACAACAACAATTCCCAAAATCTTTTTTTAGAGAAATGAAAAAGCCATTCTTCAAATTTATATGGAATTGCAGGGGACCTGTGGTGCAATAAACTACTTAATATGACCCTTCTAGCCATAGTCCTCCACTTTGTGAGGTATTGTAAATTCTAGCTTCTATGTCTATGTTTATGGGCTCATTTAGGAGTGAGTTGTCCATTATGTTCATGGGGCAAGATCAGAGTGGGAGGTATCTTGAGTAACCATCTTACTAGAGGGTGTGATGCAAATAACCACCCTAAGTTTTTTTAAGTATATACTCTGCATCTAAAATATGTGGATGCTATGGCAAAGTTCATTCTCTTGTTCTGGATCTTTCATCTTGTTCATCATCATCTGACCTCTGGTCTTTTGGACTTGAGATAAAAGCTTATCATCTGACCAATTTACCAATTTCTGCAGCCTTGTAAGACAACAGATTGTTATCTGACATGCCTATTTGGGTTTGTTAGCCCCTATAACCATGTGAGTGAGAAGAATCCTTCAGACTGACACCTGACCCATTGATCTGAGACTTACAAAGGAACTCAGGTGGTGTAGTGGTTAAGGCATTTGACACCTATCTTAAAGGTCAATGGTTCAAATCCACAAGGCACTCCATGGAAAAAGGACAGGGCAGTCTGCTTCTGTAAAGAGTTACAGCCTTGGAAACCCAACAGGGGTCACTATAAGTTGGAATTACTTCAATGGCAATGAGTTCTGCTTTCTTCAAGCCTCCACATCCATATGAGCCATTTTCTTGGTGAATTCTGTGAGACATGACAGCTAATTATAGAACCTTAAGACAAGAGGGAGAGTACTCGGAGGAGGAGGTGCAGTTGGTGTTAGAAATGGCGGAATGTACAGTAGTTTGGAATAGTTGGACATTTGGGACATATTTTATCTCTGCCTCATAGAAACCATCTTTGTGCTAATCCTGCTAAAATAAATTATCTTAGCAGGGTCCAAATAGCCAAAGCAATAAAAATGTACTATAAAACTACACTAATCAAAACAGTATTGTAGTGGATACTCATTCCATAAGGATAGAGATATGTTGTTGTTGTTGTTATGTGCCATTGAGTCGTACTTGACTCATAGCAACCCCTCCTTGGGTTTCCAAAGTGGTATCACTACGGAAGTAGATTGCCTAACCTTCCTTCCGAGGAGTGGCTGGTGGGTTTGAACCGCCAGCTTTCTGGTTAGCAGTTAAGTGCCTTAGGCACTATGCTACCAGAGCTCCCAAGGATAGAGATATAGACACATAGAATTAAGCATGAATGAGCTTGAGAGATAAAAACTCATACAAGCCCAGCACTGGAGAGTGGCCCCAGAATTTACTGAGTTTCACGTCCAAGACCCCAACCAAGTTTATACTTTGAAGCTCAGAGAGAAGTCACCTCATGTTTCTGGAATGGGGAAGGAAAAATAACCATTTTGAAATAATGTTCTTCTTTTCTTATCAATGGCCTGCTCTTAAGAAAAATTGTTTTAACATAACCTACCCAAAGTGGAAAAGATCTCTGATGGCACAGTGGTTAAGTGCTTGGGTACTAACTGAAAGGTTGGTGGTTCTAACCCACTAGCCACTCCACAGGAAAAAGATGTAACAGTCTGCATCCATGAAGAATACCACCTTGGAAACCCTCTGGGGCAGTTCTGTTCTGTCCTATAGGGTACCTATGAATAGAAAACTTGATTGTAAAGGATTTGATTTGCTTCATAAACAAAGTGGCCTTTATTAAAGTCTAAACAACTTGGAGGAGAGGAAATATTAGGTCCATCTGCATCTAGCCTTCCATCTGAGGAAGAATTGCTCAACAAGAGTCTCCTTTTAGTCTTCAGCATGGGTAAAGGGAAATAACCAACTATAGTGCCCTCAAGCACTGAACTTGGAGGAAAGAAAATTCCCAATTCCAAGCTAGTCTTCCTGTTTCACCTAAGGGGGTTGTGGAAGGCAGAGGAGCAATTGTGTGAAGGTCACAACCCATGGGCCTAGGCTCACTAAAAGTCTGAGAACTAATCACAACTTATAACTTTAAAAAACCTCAGTTACTCTTATTTGATACTTAATTTCTGCCTTTCAATAAAAAAAAAAATACAAGGAATGCTAAAAAACAAAACAACGCAACATAGTCTAAAGAGGCAGAGCAAACATCAGAAACAGATGCAAATATGGTGGATATGTTAGAATTTTAAGACCAGGAATTTAAATAACTATAATTAGTATGTTAAGAGCTATAATGGAAAAAGTAGACAATATGAAAGAACAGAAAGGCAATCTAATCAAAGCAATTGAAACCCTAAAAAATAATAAAAAAGACATTTAAGAAATAACAAACACTGTAACAGAAATAAAGAATGCCTTTGATAGGGTCATTAGTAGATTGGATGCAGCTGAGGAAATAATCAGTGAAGATAAAAATGTCAGTAGAAATATGTCAAACTGCAATACAAAGAGAAAAAAAGACTGAAAACTAAGGAACAAAATATCAAAGAATTGTAGGAAAATTTCAAAGTTGTAACATATGCATAAAGGGAATACCAGAAGGAAAAGAGAAAGGAATAGAAGAAATATTTAAAGTAATAATGATTGGGAATTTTACAAAATCTTTAGATCTTTAATGCATCTTGATTGTGTATATGGTGTTTCATAAGGATGTAGTTGTTTTTCTTTATACAAGAAGCTAGCATTATCAATAAAATCTATATTTTCTCCATTGATTTGTAGTGTCATTGTTATCAAATATTAATTTCTAAAGCATAGCTCCTCTATTTTTAAAAATCATCACCTATATGTTTATTATTTAGTTCAATCAGCTTATCTCAAGATTTTATAATTTGATATTTCCCATGTTATAATTCTTCATGGAAGTGGTGAATCCCATGATTTTAAACAAGACTAAATAATTAAACATAGTTGTGTTAGGCCTGTTTGGAGTTTGATTTGGCAAAGCCCTCTGAAACTGGGCAGATTAAGCACACTTTTAGGAAATAGCATTGCAAAAGAATATGAGACCTGACACAAAGCTCTGGGCTCCAATAACCCCAGTCATTTATATTATTTAAGGGGTGCTTTTCCAACAGCAGCTTTTTTTTTCCTGAGTAAAATATAATTACAGTCTACATACCTGCAGAAAGTTTCAGATTCACTGACTGATATTTATGCTAAAATAGAAGACGTTTGTTGTTGCTGTTATA
>NW_006922412.1:255729-257401 GCF_000298275.1 Orycteropus afer afer
CCTTCAAGGCTCAGGGGTCCAAGATTATCTTCTGTGTCTGTGTTAATTGGTTTCCCTTTTCTTTGTTGAAGAGGGTCTGTGCAATCCTACTGCCTAGTCCACCATCTTGCCAGAACCCCCCACTTGTAAGCTTTTAAGATCTCAGTTGCTACTTGCCAAAGTAGGATGTGGAACAATGTTTTGTGTCATATGTTATGTCAATTGAGTTTGATGTCCCCTGAGATCATGGTCACGAGCCCACAGGTCCAACTATTTTCTCCTTCTGGGTAGCTGACTGTGGCCAAGAAGTGACTACACCTTTGTCCCTTGTCAGCTCTACTATATACCTAGAAATTCTTATAGAAACATTGTCTGCCACCACTATACATGGTCATGGGCACACTCGCTCCTGCACAGAAATACCCAATCATTTAGCCTGTTCACCCCTCTATCCATCCATAGATCAATGTTTTCCATCACTGAAAATGCAGTACTCTATGTGCAAAAGGGTTCATCTCTGTTGTCTGTAACTCCCATGCACCTTTCTATGTCTTCCTCTTCCTCAGTGCCAACATGTTGGTCACTCATATTTCGTACATTGCCCTTCTTTTCACTCAAATCAATACTTCTCTCCCCTTATCTAGCAGTGTTCCTTGCCCTAACCTCCCACCCCTGGTAACAAACAAAGAAAATTTCCTTCCATATATAAACCTTTCCTTGACTTTTTACAATGATGGAAAAATACAATGTTTGTCCTTCTGTGATTGATATATTTCTCTCAGCATAATGTACTACAAGTTTATCCATGGTATGTGGTGTTTTGCAGATTCTGTTATTCTTTGGGGTTACATAGTATTCCATTGTGTGTATGTACCATATTTGCTTATCCATTCTTCTGTTGATGGGCACCTAGGTTGTTTCTATCTTTTTGCTATTGTAAATAGTTCTTCAATGAACATGGGTGTGCATATATCTGTTCTTGCCCTGGCTCTCACTTCTTTAGGATATATACCTAGTAATGCAATGGCTGGGTCAAATGGTATTTCTAATTCCAACTTTTTAAGGAATCGCCATATTGCTTTCCACAGTGGTTGTATCATTTGACAGTCCCCACCAGCAGTGTATGAGAGTCCCAGTCTCTCGGCATCCTCACCAATATTTGTTACTTTCTGTCTTGTTGAACTTTGCTACTAGTGCTGGGGCAAGGTGGTATCTCATTGTTGTTTTGATTTGCATCTCATAGCATAGTGCCTAAAACACTTGACTGCTAACCAGAAGGCTGGAGGTTCAAACCTACCAGCCATTCCTGGGAAGGAAGGTTGGGCAATCTACTTCCATAGTGATACTGCCTCAGAAAGCCAAGGAGGAGTCAGTATGAGTCGGTTCTGACTTGATGGCACATAACAACAACAACAACGACTAATGATCATGAACATTTCTGCATATGTTTGTTGGCCGCCTGAATATCCTCTGGTGAAGTGTCTATTCATGTCTTCTGCCCATTTTTTAATTGGATTATTTGTCTTTTTGTTGTGGAGGTGTTGGTTGTTGTTGTTGTTAGGTGCCGTCGAGTCGTCTACCACTCATAGCGACCCCATGCACAGCAGAACGAAACACTGCCCGATCCTGTACCAACTCCATGATGTCTGCTATACTTGAGCCCATCATCACAGCCACTGTATCAATCCATCTC
>NW_006922412.1:263238-264352 GCF_000298275.1 Orycteropus afer afer
ATGTCTAGATTTTGTATCATTTCTAATTTTTCATTTATTTTGTCATTTTGTTCTTGTATTTTCTTCCAAAATTTTTCTAGGTTTTTGTCAGTGTTTGCCTTGATCAGTCTCTCAATCTGTTGAAGGTTCCTAAATATAATTCTTTTGAATTCCTTATCAGGGAGTTCTAATGCTGCTTCTTTCTCAGGGATATGTTCCGGGTCTGTATCCTGCTCCCTTGTTTCTATTCCTTGATCATGCTTCTTTGTGTGGACTGTGACGGTCTGTTGTCTCCGAGACATTGTGATTTTGTTCTGTTTATATTTAATTGGTCATTGTATATTGGAGTGATTTGCCCAAGATTTTCATTTTGTGTTTTTGTTGTTGTTGTTGTTGTTGTTGTGTTTGAGTAAGCAGGACACTGTGCTCCTCTTTTTGCTTGTTGGCAGCACTTATGCACTCATTACCTGTCTTCTGGTGGGTGAGATAGAGAATGAGAGTGCCTGCACAGATCTCTGTTAACTGTTTGTGAAGAACAGTTAAAGGTGAGTCAGGCTCATATTGGTGGCCATGTATTATTGGCCAGTTTGTGCAGAAGTAAGCGGTGGCTCTCAGTAAGTGGATCTGCAGGAGGTGCTGGTGTGGTTGTGTCGTATGGGCATGATTGCTGTCTCCCACTCAGTCAGGCAAAAAGAACCATTGAAAAACCATCACAAAAGTAAAAGAAAGAGAATAAAAAACACATACTGCATAAATACACAGGAAAAATCACCAAAAAGAAAAAAGAGAGAGAGGAAAGGCAATAAATGAGAGAAAATATTCAAAGTATTACTTTAAAAAGCCAAAAGAAATATGTATAGAAAAAGGAAGGGGGAGGAATAAACTCTGAAATATCTGGGGAGGGGGGAATAAGAGAAAAGTGGTAGAGTAGGAGAATAATGAAGGAAAAATGAAAAGAAAAAAAAAAGAATGGGGAGAACCACAAGAAAGAAAAAAATGGGAACTAGGAACAGGGATGAGAGAAAAAGCTGAAAACTAGAACCTGGGAAGGGAAGAATAAAGAATAATAATATAAAGGATGAAAAAAAGAAAAATAAGTAATAATTTTAAAACAGACTAAAACAAACAAACTAAA
>NW_006922412.1:264857-269512 GCF_000298275.1 Orycteropus afer afer
CTCTGGACAGGCAAAAGTCCACAGCTCACTCCATCTCCCTCTTCGCTGCTTCCCCTTTTATTCACCAGCCACCAGTATGGTCTGGTCCTCCATTCAGCCCCTAGGTAGCAGGGCCAATTTTTAGGTTAATTCTTAGGTCCTACCACCACTTGACAATATCCAAGCTGTCTGTGCCATCAGGATTGCTGACAGATTGCAGTTCCATATGTTTCTGTTTTCGGTGTTTTCATGCAGGTTCTTCACTAGTTGGAGTTTAGTCCACTTCTGTATCCTTCCTTTCAAAGCTCAGGGTTCCAGGATTATCTTCTGTATCTGTGTTAATTGGTTCCTCTTTTCTTTGTTGAAGAAAGAGGGTCTGTGTGGTTTTTCTGACTATTCCGCCTCTTACCAGAACTCCCCTATAAAGAAATTTTTATACATTCTGTTACACAGTTTTCTTTATTCTAAAAGACTCCCAGATCTCTCTAAAGAAGTTTTAAAAGTTCTAATTCAATGAGTAGGATGTTCTTCAGCTATGGTTAAGCTTAAAAATAAAGTTTTAAATAGCATACTATTAACAAACTAACAGGAAGCATGGAACCTTACTTTTCCCCTCCCATCACCAATAACCCCAGTGGCTGCTAATTCACCTTAGCGTCTCTGTTTGTAAAACTGGTGTACCAAAACCAAACCAAACTCCCTGCCATCGAGTGGTTTCTGACTCATAGTGACCCCCTTTGGGCTTCCAAGGTGTAAATCTTTACAAAAGTAGATCACCCTGTCTTCCTTCCATGAAGCAGCCAGTGGGTTTGAACTGCTGACCTATTGGTTAGCAGTCAAGTGCCTTATCCACTACACCACCAGAGCTCCTTAAAACAAGTATAATATTTGTTAATTCACAAGCATTTTCAGAAACCTATGCAAATTTATTCCAGATGAGGGCGGCCAATAGCTACTTGTAATACTTCTCTGTTATCTTGCTACTCAACTCAGGTATAAGTAACATTTCAAATTTACATTTGTCAAAAGATGCTGGAAACATCTGTTGACTGATTTCCCCCAAAATAGCTCTAGGTGTCTAACCTTCATCACCCCCATTGCAAAAGGTCAGAGCATTTCAATCTCTACTAATGACCACATTCTCTCTCACTAGCAGTATCATTTCAAGATTAATTATCCCTTTGTCTGTTCTCTTTATTATAATTCTTTGAATAATTTTCATCCAGTGTTTTAATCTTTTAAAGTGATTGATAGTATTCATTGAAGTATTGTCTCATCTCCTCTTTTGGATATTCCTTAACATTTCAGGGAAGCAAAAGGAAAGAGGACAGAAGCTGATTAATTCCCCATTTCTGGTCCCTCTCCACAGACATGTATGTGTTTTATTTCTTAGAGAAAATCTATCACATGATAATTAATTCAAAACCATTCTCATATGCTGTTACACATTCTTACTAGAACAGCCTTGAGTTAATATCTACCCCATCTAACATTAAAATCTATCAAAATATTTGTATGTTATTATTAATATAATAGGAGTTCTCTTTCCCTGAATTTTTTTTTCCTCGTCACTATTCTTTTGGCAGCATTATTTAAAGAGTTTTTCATTTCCATCCTTTCATGGTGCATATGTTTTGGCTTCCTTAAGCACAGTTATGTCTGAAAGCTACAACATTAAAATGCTGAAATAGAGCATTGAAAAAAGGAGGAAAGGCAATTAAAAAAATCACTGCTTTCCAGCATTGTGAAGAAATTCACTGATCTTCAGAAGGCACGGCTTTGAGCAGATAAGGATTAAAGGTTTTTGGTTGCATTTGTTGTAAGACGGGCATTGACTATTGTGATTAAAATCTACATGCAAAAGAAAGAAAAAAAAAAACAGTAAATTACTTGAAAGATTGATTCAGCCATTTATGTTATGTCTCCAGTAAGAAAAACAAAATTAAGAAATTAACTAATGAATAAAATGACCCTCCTCAAGGGAATAATTAGGAAGGAAGGGCGTAAGAATTCTGATGAGAAAACTAGGAAGAAAGGAAAATAAATAATGAGAAAAAAGAAGAAAAATGGAGAAGGTAGAGAGGAAAATCAAAAGGAAGAAAGATATGAGGAAAAGAAGATGGTAATGCAGGGTTTAAAAGAATTGCCTTGAAATTATTCTGCAAATAACACAATCCAGCTCACCCCAAACATTTGCTGGACAGGTCCTTTGACAGCAGTCTAATTAAAAAGCCTCAATCTCATTTCCAACATACATCATAGACTGAGTGCCTGAGAGAAATCAAGACAAAGACTGATCAGAAAGTCTACCACACAATTCCCTTCTCATCAGTTTAATCATGAGTATATCTGAATGTTTAAAGAAAAAAGAAGTACTAGCTTTAAGACACTGAGTCAGTTACTTAACCCCTTTGAATTACAATGACCTCGTTTTTAAAATGAGTATTATGATTACATTTATCTCCTGGCAATTTTGAGAAGATTACATTAGTTGACATATGTAAATAACTTAGAACTAAAAGCAAAACAAACAAACAAAAACAGTTGCCCTTGAGTCTACTTAATGCACTATGAGCCCATGTGTGTCACAGTAGAACTGTGCTCCACAGGGTTTTCAATGGCCACTTTATCAAAAGCAGATGTCCAGGCCTTAATTCCAAGCATCTCTGCATGGACTCGAACCTCCAACCCTTTTGGTTAACAGCCAATGCATGTTAACCATTTGTACCAACCAGGGACTCTTCATTTAGAGAAGGGCCTGATATATGTGTTAGCTAGAATTAGTAGTAGAGTCAGTGGTAGTAATTGTAGTATTGAAACATCTGTATATGAACTGGTGCTCAGAATAATTAATATTTTTCCAGAGAAGGGAGGGAGTGGTACCCAGAAGGAATCTAGCAATGAGGTCAAATTCAAATTTTGAATTTGCAAGTATACAGATACATAGACTTATAATTTAACTTCCCTAAACCCAACTTCCTGAGGAGCTCTGGTGGTGAAGTGCCTAAGGCATTTGACTGCTAGCCCGCTTGGCAGTTCAAAGCCACCAGCTGCTCCATGGAAGGAAGATGGGGCAATCAATCTACTTCCACAATGATTTAGTGCCTCAGAAACCCAGTAGGGGTCTCTATAAGTCAGAATCAACTAGATGGCAGTGAGTTTGGAGTCTTTTAAACCCAACTTTAAAGTGTTAAAGAGCAAAGATGTCACTTTGAAGACTATGGTGTACCTGACCCAAGCTATGATCTTTTTGACAGCCTCATATGCATGTGAAAGCTGGACAAGGAAACAGAAGACTGCAGTAGAACTGGTGTGTTTGAATTGCGGTGTTGGCAAAGAATATTGAATGTACTGCTAGAATGAACAAATCTGTCTTGGTCGAAGTAAAGCCAGCATTTTCCTTAGATGAGAGGATAGCAAGCAAGGCTTTGCCCCCTGTAGTCCATGGAGAATGATACCATGCTTGGTAAAGTAGATGGTCAGTGAAAAAGTAGAAGCCCCTCAAAGAGATAGATTGACACAGTGGCTGCTATAATGGGCACCGACTGGATGGCAAATAACTACTACTACTACTACTACTACTACTAAGCACAGCTTTCTTCATTGCTAACCAAACCAAAGTGCTTTCATAGACTAGTCTGTCACAGTGGCTTTTATCTGTGATGTAAGTTTCCCTAGGCTCAAATGTGGAGAAGATCCATCACTAATGACTGTGCTAGATGCTATACACAGTTCTTATCCATACGGGTTCACAGGATGTAATGACACTGATTCATTTAGTGGGATGAGCCTCATCAATGGTCACTTTTAGAGGTTACTCAGTACCATCTCTTACTTTGGTCACTGGATCAGGGACATTAGAAAAGAGTCTTACCTAGACAAGGTGTAAAGAGAAGTCAGACATTCCCATGCAGGACATGGGCAAAATCCTTCCAGTGAAGAATGTCAAGCTCCTCCTTCTTCTATCTTTACCTAATTCTCACTCTACCTTGGGGTGTGACCATCATAAAAGAATTTTTGAACAAATTCTCAAAATTAATTGGACATTCCTTTGTAAGTACGTTTTTTGATGACTCATACATGATTTAAACCTTTATTGTTTTGGAGTATGAGACTAGGACGTATGTACCATGTCCTAGAAGCATCCATTGTGGTGTTACAAATTATCATTTAAGAAGAGTGAAAGCTAAATGAATCCTGTATCTAAACCTTTAGGTAAGCTTTGGGTAGATAAATTATATTAAAATGGTTGAAGGTCATATTTTTAAAAGCTCATTGAAAAAAAGTAAATTAATAGGTTGGAAATTATAACATTGGCTCAAAGATGAACTTAGACAATAAGTTTTAGCAAAAACAATCCTACCAGACAAGGTAGATATCGATGAAATCCACTAGTGTCAAAACTCATGGAGAAAAAATTTAAGTGAGATTTTGAAAAAATCTAAGACAACAATCTATAATGCCAGAGTGGCATTAGTGATTTGACAGCAATGACCTTATAGGCCACTCAGTATCTAATTATATGAAATTCCCACACTTAATTTAAAAGGATAAATATATACAAGTTAATGTATTTGACTGCTAATGAAAAAGTGGGTGGTTTGAATCCACAAGCCAATCCATGGAAGAAAGATGGGGTAATTTACTTCTGTAAAGATTTACAGCCTTGGAAATGC
>NW_006922412.1:271177-272020 GCF_000298275.1 Orycteropus afer afer
GATCCACATTCAATGCCCAAGAAAGCAACAACCGGGAAATCAAATGATATATTGCATTGGGAAAATCTGCTTCAAAAGACCTCTTTAAAGTGCTAAAGAGCCAAGATGTCACTTTGAAGACTAAGGTGTGCATGATCCAAAGCATGGTATTTTCAGTTGTCTCATACGTATGTGAAAGCTGGTGAGTGAATAAAGAGAACCAAAGAAGAACTGATGCCTCTGAATTATGATGTTGGTGAAAAATACTGACTATACTATGTACTGCTAGAAGAAGGAACAAATCCATCTTAGAAGAAGTACAGTCAGAATGCTCCTTTAAAAGCAAAGATGGTGAGACTTCATCTCACATACTTTGGACACATTATCAGGAGGGACCAGTTTTTGGAGAAGGACATCATGCTTGATAAAGTAGAAGGTTACTGAACAAAAGGAAGACCTTCATGGATTAACACAGATGAATTAATATAGTGGCTGCGACAATGGGCTCGAACATAACAATGATTGTGAGGATGGCACAGGACCAGGCAGTACTTCGTTCTGTTGTAGATAGGGTCACTGTGAGTTGGAACCAACTCAACAATGTCTTACAACAATAAAATATTTGCAGCTACTTATATGTCTAGTGTAGCTCAAAAATATAAACAACAAACATTTTAAATAGCAAATGGAATAAATGAGAAAATATGATTGGTCACAAGGATAGCTGAGCAAACATTTACTTTCAACTCTAAGTGCATGTACCATTGATATGGACTAGTAGCATTATTTATTTGTCTTAAGGATCACAACTGTGATTTAACAGCAAGAATATTAACTTTCTTCTCTTTACAATGCAGCTCATGA
>NW_006922412.1:272225-275569 GCF_000298275.1 Orycteropus afer afer
GTGGGTTCAATTCCAGACCTGAAGGGCAGCTAGGGACCATAGTCTCAGTGGTTCCACCAGGCTCTATCGGACCAGCAAACCTGGTTCCCCTCCCCCTTATTTTTCCCAAATGATTTTGAGTTTTGTTCACATTGTTCTCCCTCTATATCCAGGATCTCCTCCATAGATCTCCCTCTGAATGGCTGACAGTAAATGACCTCTTTTATATCATTGTCTTAGAACATACTGAGTTTTATTTGCCAAATGAGTTTAACTGAAACTGGGATCTAAATTTTATTTAAATTTGAAAAGAAGTTCTTTCAAGAACCACTTGTATTTATTATATGCTATATATTATGCTTAGCACTACAGACACAAAAACATACATACACAAATATACACAAACAATTAATCCTCACAACCATTCTATGCACTATGCCCTAATAATTTCCATCAATTTCAATATTCTTTCATTTTAAAACATGTGAAAATTGAAGCTCAGAGTTATCAAATAATTTCATGAAGGTCACAAGGCTCAGAAGTGAATTGAATAAAACCACAATTTTAACTCCAAAGTATTTCTTCATTCCACTACGTAATTCTGCTTCCATAAGCTACTCTATTAGTTGCAGTTTAAAAGGTCACTCCAAAAATTCATAATGAGTTTCTGTTTCCATTTAAATTTTAGCAGAATCACTTATCACCCTTCTTCCTTCCATCCTGTATCCCTGTATTTCTGCCTCACACTGTACTTTACCATCACTGGTCAGCCAAATGGCCAACATTATTATTAATGGAGAAAGACTCAAAGAATTCCCCTTATGAATAAGAACCAGACAAGGATGCCCTCTATCACCAGTCCTGTATTAACATTGTATTAGAAGTCTTATCCAGGGCAATAAGGCAAGAAAGAGATATAAAAGGCATCTGAATTGGCAAACAGGAAGTAAATCTATCTCTATTTGTGGATAACATGATCCTATACATAGAAAACCCAAGAGACTCAGCAAAAAAAAAAAAAAAAAAAGAAGCTACTAGAACTAAGGTTCAGCAAAGTGGCAGGATACAAGGTCAACATACAAAAAAATCACTTGGATTACTCTACACCAACAACAAGTCCTCTGATAAAGAAATAAGGAAAAAAAAAATACCATTTATAATAGCTACTAAAAAGATAAAATATCTAGGAATAAATCTTCCCAGAGACACAAAAGACCTATACAAAGAAAACTATAAAACACTACTACAGAAGACAACAAAAGATCTACATATATGGAAGAACCTGCCTTGCTCATGGATAGAAACACTGAATACTGTGAAAATGTAGATTGCCCAAAGCAATCTACACATTTAATGCAATCCCGATCCAGATATCAACAAACATTTGGAAAAAACAATTAATTACTAACTTCATATGGAAAGGAAAGAGACCTCGGGTAAGCAGAGCACTACTGAAGAAGAAGAACAAAGTGAGAGGTCTCACATTCCCAGATCTCAAAATCTACTATACAGCCACAGTAGTCAAAATAGTGTGGTATTGGTACAGTGATAGAAAGATAGACCAATGGAACAAAATCAAAAACCCAGAAATAGACCCACCCATCTATGGACAGCTGATCCTTGACAAAGCACCAAAACCCATTAAATGGGGGAGAGAGAGCCTCTTTAAATAATGGCACTGGCAAAATTGGATATCCACTAGCAGAAAAATGAAACAAGACCCATACCTCACCCCATACACAAAAACAAACTCAAGCTGGATCAAAGACTTAAATGTAAAAACCAAAACTATAAAGTTCATCAAAGATGAAATAGGGGCAAACCTAAGGGCCCTAATTTACAGCATAAATAGACTATCAGGCATAACCCAGAATGCACAGGAAGAGAAGCTAGATGACTGGGACCTTTTAAAAATTAAATTCCTATGTGCATCGAAAGACTTTGTCAAAAGTATAAAAAGAGAACCTACAGATTGGGAGAAAATATTTGCCTATGACATATCTGACAAAGGACCTATCTCCCAAATCTATAGAAAACTTCAACACCTCAACATCACAAAGATAATCCAATTCAAAAATGGGCAAGGAACATGAACAAACACTTCACTAAAGATGATATGCTGGAGGTGGCCAACAAACACATGAGGAATTGCTCACAATCATTAGCTATTAGAGAGATGCAAATCAAAATGACAATGAGGTAGCATTTCACCCCAGCAATGATAGCTAAGTTCAACAGGGCAGAAAATAACAAATGCCGGTGAGGCTGTGGAGAGATTGGAACTCTCATACACTGCTGATGGGACTGTAAAATGGTACAACCATTGTGGAAAATGGTATGGGGTTTCCTTAAAATCTGAAAATAGAAATACCATTTGAACCAGAAATTCCATTACTAGGAATATATCCTAAAGAAGTGAGAGACAGGACATGAATAGACATATGCACACCCATGTTCATCACAATTCACTATAGCAAAGAGATGGAAACAACCTAAATGTCCATCAACAGATGAGTGGATAACCAAATTATGGTACATGCACACAATGGAATACTATGCTACATTAAAGAACAATGAAGAATACATGAATCATCTCACAACTTGGATGAACCTGGAGGACATTATGCTGAGTGAAATAAGTCAACTGCCGAAGGACAAATATTACATGAGCCCATTACTGTAAAAAAAATCAAGGAAGGGTTTGCTTAGGGAAGAGAACTCACTTTGTAGGTTACTGGGGATGGGAGGGAAAAAGGGGAAAATTTCGGACTAGTTGGGGGCCACGTGCTGAGGTGGGTAAGGGGAAGGATAGTATGGAAAGAATCTGTAACCAGCATGAATGACATTGGGGAAAGGGAGGACACTGAATTGTGTACATAAGATATAGACGAGAAAGGCTAATACTAGTATATCCACAATACTGCATTACCCCTAACACCAATTACCAGGCTACAGATAAATACATAGACAACTGAGAAGTTCAGATTGGGGTTGGTGAACAGGAATATACTCTAGACCAATGATAGATTCAGCTGAGGATAATCTTGCATAGATACTGGTGATAGAAAATAACCCCAATCATTATAGAAGCAACAGAAGACAGACATGGAGCAATGCCTCATAGACAGCTAGACACTGTGGGAGAGAGAACCACTGGATCTGCTGACTCAGGACCATAGTACTGGGGGACACCAGCCTCAATTGGCACAACAGAATTCATAAAAATCTTGTTCCACAACCTACTTTGGTGAGTAGTGACTGGGGTCTTAAAAACTTTCAAGTGGCCATCTAAGATGCAGCTAATGGTCTCCTATCATCAGAAGTGAAGAAGAGTGAAGAAAACCAAGGGCATTTGGAAACAATCA
>NW_006922412.1:275669-276389 GCF_000298275.1 Orycteropus afer afer
ATGGTCTCCTATCATCAGAAGTGAAGAAGAGTGAAGAAAACCAAGGGCATTTGGAAACAATCAGCCCTAAGACATGATGGACTTCAAGACCAGAAGAACTAGATGGTGCCCGGCTACCAATGCCAACCACTTGAGAAGGGATCAAAACTGCACATCCTGGACAGACTGGGAGGAAAAACATGGAATAAAATCCAAAAACACAATAATGACCAGAATTACTGGTCAGATGGAGTCTGGGTGGGACCCCCAAGACTATGGCCCTGGGATACACTTTGGGCCTGGGATAAATCTCACTCCCAAGTGCTAGAGCTCAGCCCAATAGTCCTAAGACTTACATGCAGAAGACCCAACCCAGGCCAATGCACCCGTCTACTCTACGGAGATACATCTCTTGGAGCAATCGGCCAAGGAGCACCAGAGGGGCAACTGTCACACGGAGGAAAAGCTGGACAGAGAGGAGCACATAACTAAGAAGGGCACAGGGAGGGGCGGTTCACTGGGAAGGGAGAAGAGGACAGTGGGTTAGGGTTGGGGATGGTAATTGGGGAGTGAAACCAAATGTACACAAACTGCTGAATGTAAAACAAATTCTGCTCTGTAAATTTGCACCTAGTTGTTGTTGTTGTTATTAGCCATCGAGTCGGCCAGACTCATAGCAACCCCTCCTTGGGTTTCCGAGGCAGTATCACTACGGAAGTAGGAATGCCCAACCTTCCTTCC
>NW_006922412.1:277185-280061 GCF_000298275.1 Orycteropus afer afer
AGGCAGTATCACTACGGAAGTAGGATTGCCCAACGTTCCTTTCGAGGAGTGGCTGGTGGGTTTGAACCCTAGCCGTCTGGTTAGCAGGCAAGTGTCTTAGCCACTATGCTACCAGAGCTCCCATATACATACCAAAAAAAAAGTATTTCCTCCTATTTGCATATATAAAAAATGTATTGAGGAAGGAGTCAAATGTCTCATTTTAATATGTAATTTATTGGTAAGGTTATGTACTGTTGTCATTAAATGTCTATGAATCAGCTGTGACTCATAGCGACCCTTTGTACAACAGAACAAAATATTTTCCAGTCTTGTGCTATTCTCACAATCCTTGCTATGCTTGGGCCCAGCATTGCAGCCACTGTGTCAATCCATCTGTTCTGAAGAACATCTCCCTAGTGTAGTTGCTCAGCTCATACAACTGTCTACTGTTTCGCTGAAAGCTACCTCACTGGAGTGAGTCCAATTCCAGGCCTGAAGGGTGACTAGGGGTTATATTTTGGGGGTGTTACCAATATCTATCTGACCAATAATCTTGTTTTTTTTTTTTTTATTTTTTTTTTCATGTTTTTGAGTTTCATTCCACATGTGTTCTCCCATTCTATCTAGGATCTCCAATTTTGATCCCTTTCCAAGTGGTTGGCATTGGTAACCAGGCACCATCTAGCTCTTCTTGTCTCAAGGTTGTGTAGGGTGATATTCATGTGGTCAATTATTCCACTGGATTAATTGTTTCCATCGGTGTTTGATTTTCTTCACTCTTTTTTGCCCTAGACAAGGAGAGCCCAATAGTTTCATCTAGATGACAACTCATAAGCTTTTAAGATCCTAGTGGCTACCCACCAAAGTAAGATGGAGAACAATGTTTTTGTTTACTGTGTTGTGCCAGTTACACTTGATGTCCCCTGTGACAATGGTCCTGAGCCTGTAAGCCCATTAACTCACTCCTTCAAGGTGCTTGGTTCTGGCTAAGAAGTTATCCTAATATTGTACCCTTCTAGCTCTATAATGTATATGGAGATTTTTATAGCACACACAAATAAACATGTAGGAATATCATATGCCAAACTATGTATGGTCATAACTACCCAGTACTTTTATTATCAGCTCAAGTATAGCCCAATATCATATATCTTTATTTTTCAGTGATAAATATCTCTCAAATCTACCCTTTTTTCTATCTAGATCAAGCTGCCTTCTCTTGCCTACACCAGTGCAATGACTTCAAAACCAATCCATATTGCCTGTCTCTAATCCATTCTCTGCATTGCAGTCAGAATCCAAAAGCAATGTAAAATCATGTATAGTAAAGTGTTTAATAATGCACATGAGAAGAAATGCTCTAGGAAAAGGAAAGAACAAATGGAAGAAAAATCTGTCATGCTGGCTAGTCTAAAATGGTTATTTCTTGTCGATTCCAAAGTGCTGGAAGGCACTCTGGTTGGTGGTGCATTGGTTAAATTATTCAGATGCTAACAAAAAGGTCAGGAGCTCTGGTAGCATAGAGGCTAAAGCACTTGACTGCTAACCAGAAGGCTGGTGGTTCAAACCCACCAGCCACTCCTCGGAAGGAAGGTTGGGCAATCCTACTTCCGTAGTGATACTGCTTCGGAAACCCAAGGAAGGGGTCGCTATGAGTCGGGGCCGACTCGACGGCACATAACAACAACAACAACAGCAAAAAGGTCAGGAGTTTGAACCCACCAACAGCTTCACCAGAGAAAGATGAGGCAATCTGCTTCCATAAAGATTTACAGCCTTGGAAACTCTATGGGGCAATTCTACTCTGTCTTATAGGGTCACTATAAGTCAAAATCAACTTGATGACAGTGGGTTGGGTTGGGTTTGGTCCAAAATGCTATTCAATCCCAGGGATCAGTGCACTCTGTACCCCTTTTGCACTAGCAATTACCACAGGCCATGATCTACTCCCTGGAGAAGTTCCTCAAAACATCATCCAGCTTCCAATCTGTTTCTTTAATATTCTCAATAGCAAGGACAACAGGGAATTCCATGCATTCATCTATCTGACTCTATTTTGGGAGAATCGGGAATGGCATATATGGAAATGTGGGGTGGATACAAATGCCAGATATCACCAATATTTCTCATTGAATTCATCACAAACCAGCAGAGTAGACAGATCAATAAAATACAAAATAAACTTTGGGTGATCACTTTTATCTTGAATATAAATGATGAATGAACACATCTTCCTTAAGTTTGAGAAGAGTCATCTGTTAAATCTTGACTGCAAAAACATAAGAGAAGTCTATAATAATGGTAACAAAGACATAAAAGAATAAAATCAATTCTGAAATTAAACAGACCAAAAAAGGTGTTTGAAGTGCTGCTAATACTTTTTGAAACAGCTGCAATATCTTGAAAGTAATCAGATATGGTTCACTACAGTTAACAAGTTAGGCCTGTTGAAACCAAACACCAAACTCACTGCCATCGAGTCGGTTCCTACTCATAGTGACCCCTTCTTGGGTTTCCGAGACAGTATCTCTATGGAAGTAGATTGCCCAGTCTTCCCTCTGTAGAGTAGCTGGTGGGTTTGAACAGTCAGCCTTCTGGTTAGCAGTCAAATGCCTTAGGCACTACGCCACCAGAGCTCTCAGTCTGTTAGGTGCCATCAAGTCAGTTTGAACTCAGAGCAAGCCTATGTGAAACAGAGCAAAACACTGCCCGGTGCTTCATTATCCTCACAATCGTTGCCATGCATGAGCCACTGTGTTGATCCATCTCATTGAGAGTTTTCCCCTTTTTCGCTTAGCATCTAATTTACCCAGCATAACAACCCTCTCCAGGGACTGATCCCTTCTGACAACATGACCAAAGTAGGTGAGATGAAGTCTGACCATTCTCGCTTC
>NW_006922412.1:280372-289064 GCF_000298275.1 Orycteropus afer afer
TTTGAGAAGTGGATGGCCTCTTCCTTCTTTCAAGTCTGTCTTAGTCGGGAAGCTCTGCTGAAAGCTGTCCACCATGGGTGACCCTTTTGGCATTTAAAACACTGGTGCCATATCCTCCAGCCTCACAACAACTTGCAAGCCACCACACTATGACAAACTGACAGACAAGTTTGTCTCCCTTAGCTGTTTCTAACAGCTCCACTCACTTCCTGGTCTCTCCCCTTACCTGTTCTGGCCAGTCGCCCCTCCTGCTTCCTGTCTGGCCTCTCCCCTTACGTGTTCTGGCCATTCCAGTCAATGATAGAAGTAGAGAATTGATTTAATAAAAAATGAGCAGTAGTTGCAAATGGCGTTATATTTTATTTATTTAATTTTATTATGTCTTCCCATTACACACAAGCTAACCATGATATGCCCAATAACACCATGTTGAAAATTCCAGCTCGTATGGAAGAGCATAGGCAGTAACTGCACAATCAACATGGACAGAAAAATTGGAGCCTGGTGTAATGGTTTATTCTTTGCACTGGGGTTGGTTTTGAGTATTTCTACACTTTGCAGAAGTGGAAAATGACCATAGTCAAGAAGGACCCCTAAGTGTAGACTGGCTGAAAGTACTGGCCAGGCATTCTGACCAGGAAATTTTAAGCTAAAATACTTTTACTTCCAAAGACAGAACCATTGGAAGATGATCTGCACATTCCACAAGGCTTCTTTTCACCCCTCCTAACTGTGGTTAAGAAGCTGTGGTGGTGCGATGCCTAAGGCATTTGACTGCTAACCAGAATGCTGGCAGTTGAAACCCATCAGCTATTCTCAGAAGGAAGATGGGGCAATCTACTTCTGTAAAGATTTAACACCGCGGAAACCCAATGAGGGTCACTATGAGTTGAAATCGACTTGATGGCAATGGGTTTTGGCTAACTGTGGTACAGCAGGATCACAGAAACACTGTTGCATGATGGTAAAACTAGTCCAGTTTTTAACCCACCACCGTCTCTCAGTTTGTCTTACTGTAATGCCTTGAATGTTGCCGTGAGGCTGGAAGCCACACTACCAGCATTTCAAATGCCAGCAGCGTCACCCATGCTGCACAGGTGTTAGCAGAGCTCCCAGACTAAGACAGGTGAGGAAGAAAGGTCTAGGAATTTACCTCAAAAAATATCCAATAAGAACTCGAAGAGTTACAACAGAACATTATTTAATATATTTGCTTTGGACACATCATCAAGAGGGATCAATTGATAGAGGAAGGCCTCATATTTGATGAAGTAGAGGGCCAGTGAGGGTGAGGGAGGTCCTTGGTGAGAGGGACTGGCACAGTAGCCACAATCATGGAGTAGAACATTCTGACGATTCTGGGGGTGATGCAGGGTCAGGCAAAATTCCTCCTGTTGTGTACAAGGTAACAATAGATCGGATGGCAATTAACAAATTAATTAAGGAAAATTATTCATAGTCTCATATTTTTTTTAGCTATAGGTGAAAAGCATTAAAGCTTTAAAGTCTTAATACATGACCAAGTACAGAACTAAACAAATTATCTACATTTTTAAAAATGAAACTGGTCAAGTAATCAGTATCTATTGAATAATACACATGTCCCCAGATCTCGCAGAGTGACAGAGTCAGTACAGTTACATTTGAAGCCCTACATGGTCCCTTTTGCACTCTCCCTGGGTTCTTCTCTGACAGTATCTCCTACTTTTCTTCCTCTCCAACTCTGTTCCAACCCACACAGCTCGCCTTCCTTTTGCCTGAACAAATGGGCAGTCTTTTGAATAGTGAACCTTTAAAAGTTATGTCCCCAGTACATATGAATGTGGCCTTATTTGGAAAAAGCATCTTTGCAGATGTAATTAAGTTAAAGACCTTGAGATAAGATTACTCTGCATTAGCCAGGTGGACTCAAAATCCAATGACAAGCAACCTTACTAACTCAAAACTCACTGCTGTCGAGTCGAACCCAACTCATAGCGACCTCTCCTTGGGTTTCTGAGACAGTATCACTACGGAGAGTAGATTGCCCAACCTTCCTTCTGAGGAGTGACTAGTGGGTTTGAACCTCCAGCCTTCTGGTTAGCAGTCAAAAATGCCTTAGGCACTATGCTACTAGAGCTCCTACAAGCAACCTTAGATACAAGAAATGGCATAGGTGCAGAAAGGACAAGGCCAAGCTAGAGAAACAGAAGGCCATGTGAAGACAGCAGAGACTGGATGATGCAGCCCCAAGACAAAGAACGCCTACAACCACCAGAAGCTAGAAGGCAGGGGAGTAATCTCCTCTGGGGCCTTCAGAGGAAGAACTCCAGAACTGTTAGAGAATAAAATTCTGTTGCTGAATGCCACCAGGTAAACAACAAAAATACTCTCCTGTCTTGGTCTTTGTACTTGCTGTTTCCCCTGCCTGGACCAATCTTTTCAGGTATTTACGTATCGAACTTCTTCAACTCTTTTATCTCATTTACAAATATCACTGTCTCAAGGAATTCTTATCAGACTACACTACTAAAATAGAAACTTGCCTGTCACTCCCTATCCCTCACGCCTGAATTTCAAACATATATAAGCAAACTCACTGCCATCGAGTTATGACTCACAGAGACCCCACTGGGTTTCCAAGGTTATAAATCTTTACAGAAGGAAACTGCCCTATCTTTCTTCTTTCTTTGAACCACCAACCTTACACTATGTATGTATGTATATGTATAAATGTATATATTATATATATATATATACACACACACATATATATTGCTATTTTAAGTGTATAATTAAATGAATAACTACATCCACCATATTGTGTCACCATCAACACAATCCATTTCCAACTGATTTTTATCACATAATTCAAACAGAACTTCAGTAAGCCTTCAGAACTAACTCCCATTTTCCCCTCCCCAAACCCTGATAATCACTAATTGACTTTTGTCTCTAGGCATTGGCCTATTCTAGATATTTCACGTAAGAGGGATCATACAGTATTTCTCTTTTTGTGTCTGTCTTAGTTCACATGGTATAAAGTCATTAATATTTGTGTCTGTCTTAGTTCACATGATATAAAGTCATTAAGATTCATTCATATCATACTATGTATCAGTAGTTAATTTTTCTTTATGGCTAGATGGCATTCAATTGTGTGGATATGCTATGTTTTATTTACATGAATATGCCACTTGGGTTGTTTTCATCTTTTATTTATCCATTCATTTTTTTGATGGACAGTTTTGTTTTTCCCATATTTTTTATTGTGAATAATGCTGAAATAAACATTGGTGCACATGTGTCTGTTTGAGTCTCTCATTTCAAATCTTTCAGTCATATACCTAGGAATGGAATTGCTGGATGATGTGGTAATTCTATGTTTCATTTTTAAGTAACCTCCAAGCATTTTTTATACAGAGTCTGCACTATTTAACATTCCCAGTAGTTATGGATAAAGACTTCAATTTCTCCACATCCTCACAGCCAACACTTGTTATTTTGTTTTTATGATTAATATTAGCCCAGTGGAAGGGAAGTTGTATCTCACTGTGGTTTTATTTGCATTTCCCTAATGACTAATTTCCGAACAAAGTTGATCCAATAGCACACATGAATCATGAATATCCTATGCAAGTAAAATTTTGCTGAAGACAAGTTAAAAATGGTTACAGCAGTACATAGACTGCCAGAGAACTGCCAGAGAAATTCAAGCTAGATTCATAAGAGGATGTATATCGAGGGATATCACTGCTGATGTCAAAAGGATCTTGGCTGAAAGCAGACAATACAAGAAAGATGTGCACCTGTGTTGTAATGACTATGAAAAGGCGTTTGACTCTGTGGATCATAATAAATTATGGATAATATTGTGAAAAATGAGAATTCCAGCACATGAGAAAATGGGAATTGTGCTCATGAAGAACCTATACATAGAGCAAGAGGCAGACTTTCTGTCATAACACGGGATACTTCATGGTTAAAATCAGGAAAGATGTGTGTTTGAATAAGTGTAGTTAATGAATATAACCCAATCTATATGCTTTCTTTTACGTGCCGAGTTGCTTTGCCTGAAACTTCTAGTACAATGTTGAAAAGCAGTGGTGAAAGCAGGCATCCTAGTCTGTTTCTGATTCTAGGGGGACAGCTTGTGGTCTTTTTCCATCGAATATAATATTAGCTTTGCTTTTTTCATGAATTCCCTCTATTAAGTTAAGTAATTGCCCATTTATATATACTTAGTTTAATGGCTTTACCATGAAAAGTTGTAACATTTTATCAAATGACTTTTGTGCATCAATTGAGATATCTTGTGATTCTTTTCCTTCATCTTAATACCATGCATTACATTGATTATCTTACGTTGAGCCTCTTATACATTCCTATGACAAATCCCATTTGATCATGAACTGTAATCCTTGTAATATACTTTTGGACTCCATTTGCTAGTATTTTGTTGAGAATTTTTGCATCTATATTTATAGGGGATATTGGTCTGTAGTTTTGTTGTCTTTTGGTTTCTTTGCCTGGCTTTGCTATCAGTGTAATGCTAGCCTTTATCGAATGAGATAAGAAGCATTCTATGCACTTCCATTTATTCAGAAAGCTTGAGAAGGACTCGTGTCATTTCTTTGTTAAATATTATGGTAGACTCTTCCAGTAATGACATCCAGTTCTTGACTTTGTTAGGAAGTACTTGATTACTGAATCATCTTCATGTGTTATGGGTGTGTTGACGTTTTCTATTTCTTCTTGAGTTAATTCAGGTAACTTAATGCATTTCTATGAATTTGTCCATTTCCTCTAGATTATCTAATATGTTGGGATACAATTGTTCATAGTACTTTTCTTACTAAACTGTTTATTTCTATGAGATCGATAGTAATGTCTCCACTTGGATTACTGATTTTAGATATTTGCATATTTCTTCTTATTTCTTTGTCAATCTAGCGAAAAGTTGGTCAGTTTTATTGATCTTTCCAAAAACGAACTTCTATTTGGTTGATTGTTTCTATTGTTTTCTAATCTCTATAGAATTTAGCTCAGCAGTGATTGTTGTTACTTCCTGTCTTTTTGGTAGCTTTGGTCATAATTTATTCATTCTTCTTTTTCTAGTTCTGTAAGTTGTAAAGTTAGGTTATTGATTTGAAATCTTCACCTTTGTTAAAATTTCCCTGTGAACATTGCCTTTGCTGCAATGCCTTAAATTTTATGTTGTGCTTCTATTTTGATTTTTCTCTAGATATATATTTTTTAAATTTTTCCTTTAACCCAATGGTTCTTTAATAATATGTTGTTTTTTTTGTTTCCTCATATTTGTGCAATTTCTAGTTTCTCTTCAGTTATTGATTTGTAGTTTTATTCTATTTTGACTGAAGAAGATACTTTGAATAATTTCCACCTTTTATAATTTATTGACACTTGTTTGGCACAAGCAGATGTAGTGTTCTGTTAGGTCTACAATGGAGTGTCTATTAGGTCAATAATGCTTTAATTTTTTTCCCCCTTTATTTATGTTATGTCTAGATGTTCTATCCATTACCAAAAGTAGTGTATTAAAGTCTTCAACTATTATTGTGATACAATTTCTCCTTTCATTTCCAGTAGTGTTCACATATCTTGAGACTCTGGTGTTATATACGTATTTATTTATAATTGCTATATTTTTTATGAATTGAACCTTTAATCAATATACAAAGACAAAAACCGGTTGTGTCAATTGCTTATCACTATACAATGCCCTTTTTTCTTTGTTGCAACAGATTGTGTCTACTTTATTTTTTCTGATACTAATGTAGCCACTCAAGCTATTTGAATGGAATAGTTTTTTTCATAGTTTCACTTTTACCTTAGTTGTGTCTTAGAGTCGAAAGGTCTAAATATATATTTTTTTGCATTTGTCATTTTAAATCACATGGGACATAACAAGTAGAGTTAGAAACAAAAACTATAACTGGCATTTGTATTTACCAATGAAATTAAGTTAACCAGAGATCTTTTCTTTTTCTTTAATGCAACTTTGAGTTATTGCTAGTGTTCTTTCCCTCCCTTTAGCATTTCTGCTAGGGCATGTCTGTTGTTGTTGTTATGTGCCATCGAGTCATCTCCAACTCATAGCGACCCCTCCTTGGGTTTCCGAGGCGGTACCACTACAGAAGTAGATTGCCCAATCTTTCTTCCAAGGAGTGGCTGGTGGATTTGAACCACCAACCTTTTGGTTAGCATTCAAATGCCTTAGGCACTATGCCATCAAAGCTCCCAGGGCATGTCTAGGCATTATAAATTCTTTCACTTTTATTTATCTCAGAATGCCTTAATTTTACTCTCACTTTTGAAGGATAGTTTTACTGAATAGATAATTCTTGGTTGATAGTTTTTCCTTTTAGCACTTTAAATATGTCACCTCATTGTTTTCTGTCCCCAGTACTTTATGAGAAGAAAACCATGTTTAATCTTATTGAGTATTTCTTGTATGTGTAGATTCACTTCTCTTGCTGCTTTAAAAATCTCTTTTTATCTGTGCTTTTCAAGAGGTTGATTGTATCTCAGTGTGGGTGTCTTTGGGATTATCTTACTTGGCTTTTGTTGAGCTTCTTGGATGTGTAGATTCAGGTCCTTTATTAAATTAGGAAAGTTTTCTCTCATTATTTGATTATTTTTTTTCCTGATGTTTTCTCTCTCTCCTCTACTTCTGAAATTCCCATAATATATGTGCTTTTTCACTGATAGTGTCCCTCTACTTCATTAGTCTCTGTTGACTTTTCTTCATGCTTTTTGTTATGCCTCAAATAAAATTATTTCAAGTTTTCTATCTTCTAATTTGCTGATTCTTTCTTTTGTCACCTCAAATCCATTGTTGTGCCCCATTCAGTGAATTTTTCATTTAATTTACTATATTTTTTAGTTCTGGTAATTAGGTTTGATTCCTTTCTATAGTGCATATCCCATTAATATTCTCATTTTGTTTATGTTTTCTTGTCTTGATTTCCTTTAATTCTTTGAGCACATTCAATACTTTTGTTTGAAAATCTTCTAGCTTGTCCACTATCTGGACACCTACAGGTTGGTTTATATGTCATTTTGTTGTTTTCAATAGGCAATTATTCCCTGTTTCTTTTTATGCCTTGTATGTTTTGTTGTTATTGTTGTTAATAATGGATATTTGAATATTGATGTATTTTCTTTTTTCAGTTGTTGAAGACTGTGGTAGTCCATCTGTTCAGTGACATTCCTTATATTATTTTATTTTGCAAAGACTGCCCTCCTGGACATGTGTGGACACTGATGACTCTGTTCCCCAACCCTTGCCCAGTTAGTGTTCTTCAAAAGATATTCTCTTGTACTCCAGAGGTTGCCAAAAAAAAAAAAAAAATCCCCTAATTTTTGCAATTTGGCTTTGTATCTGGGATCTCCCTCAACACTTAGGCTGTCTTGCAGGAGGCTTAGGGACCAGCTCAAGGTGGAAGTGTGGTGTATTCTTAGGTATGTTCTGCACATTTGTTTTGCCCTAAACATGCATGTGTTTCAAAATCTCCCATATGCACAGTGATTAGTTAATTTTTTTATAAAGTTCTAATTTACAAAAGAAAGTCTCACTTGAGCTTCTCCTTCAGCTTATTAGGCATTAATTGTCTGTTCTATTCACACCATTTATTTCCAGGTGGTTACAGTCTTCAGGTGTTGCCCACCACACCCCCCTCCACATGTATAAGCTCACACGAAGGCCAAACTGTGAAGAGAGCCCCACTTCAATACCTCAGGCAGCTCCAAGACAGATCAGAACAAAATCACCAAATAATTTGCTAGTATCATCTTCTCTATTCACTGACCTCTCACTGAGAGCACAGCTCACCACCACTTCCACTGCCTTGTGATGCCTTACAAGCTCAGGAGTGGGCAAGGACACAGGCAGTAATAAGTAAGAAAGCAAAGATGTCCTAAAATGTACAAGTAGCCTTTTGATAAATACAGTAGTTGCTTAGTTGCTACAACCCTTTAACTGCTTTTCAAAGTTCTTACAAAGTTGTGTCTACCAATTTCTGGTTGTTTCCCTTGGTGATCCTACAGGAGGATAGGAACTGAGAACTGCTCATTCTACCATCTTTGAAGAGGTCCCCAGCATTATTTTTCAAAACACCTCCTAACATACTATGTAATTTATTTTTCTTACCAGTCTTCCATAACTAGCTTGTAGGCTTTATCAGAGCAGGGATTCCTGACTATGTAGGATCCAGAACAGTTTCAGGTATGAAATAGTCAATCAATAAATATTTGTTGAATGAACAAGCTAATGATATTAGAACAAATACATAGTGAAATATAATTAAATTAGTTGCACACAAATATTTTGCACATTTTAGGAAGGAAAAATATACTATTATGTACATATCTACATACATAAAAATATCCAGTGTATAGAGTAATTCATGGAATTAATGTATTTTAAAAGTAAATATATAGCCTGACCTTTCCAAAGCATTCAATGTCATTTATATGTTTTCAAACCTCATATTTAAGATGAGTAATAACTCTTTTTCTTTATTATTATCTTCAGTAAAATCTGAGTTCTTTTTTTCCCTAAATTCTCAAATTGCCTCAAATGCCTCAAATTAAAACAAGAAAGTAGTTTACATAATAGTTAATAGGACTTGGCATATGGATTAGGCAGAGTAGTACTCAAACAGTTGGATAAAAATTTTACTTTTAAATA
>NW_006922412.1:289172-290061 GCF_000298275.1 Orycteropus afer afer
AATTTGAGAGTAAAATTTCAAATGGCAAAATTTTTAATGGAAATGTACACAGTTCGTGATATAGGTGAAAACCACTGGTGACATCATTATTCAAAGTAGAATCAGTTAAAAAGGTCTTTTTGTGCCTCTGTGTGCCTAATATAAGACACCAATGCTGTTCTCCTAAAGGGATAACTAAGTATATAAATAAGTCAGTCACCAACTGACTCTTGATTTTGACAACAGAGCCACACGGAGTCTTTCTGGTTTAACAATAAGTCTGAGTTGTAATTAAGAAGGAAGAGTAATGCAGTAGGCATTAAAATATGTCATTTTATACATATGTTTTTGCCAATATGGATGCCTGGTGTTTTATTATGAAATGCTAAAATATCCAAGGCTTTCTTGTTCCTAGATTAGTATGCTCTTTTGCTTCAGAAGTAGCAGCAGCACCATCTTCTGGAATAAGTCGAATGAAAAGAATTACAGTATTTTCAAAAGTCAGAGTCCTGAGGAAAAACAAATTATCTATATGCATGCAGCAAAATGAAAAGCCTGCAAATAAATCTTCGTTGTTAATCAACACAGAGGGAATTAACAGACAAGCAATTTCTAACATCAAACAGCAACTGCATAATGGCAGCAAACGTCTCCTCCAGCAGCAGGATTATGTGGGTGGCTCATATCATCATGGGATATTTTAATGTATAAAATACACATGGGAATGACATACAATTAAAGCAAAAAATATGTTTCACAAAATAACTGAAAAAAAGTGAATCATTAGACCCCTCTAGATTCAAGCAACTTTGCTATGAGAAAGTAGGAGAGATGAGTTTATATATAGGGGTCGCTATGAGTCAGATCCAACTTGATGGCAGTGAGCTTGTTTTTGTGTTTTAATATATTA
>NW_006922412.1:290716-291826 GCF_000298275.1 Orycteropus afer afer
AGAGAGTGCTACACATGATTAAAAGGAATACTTGGGTTCTTGGGATGGGCCATGAGCCTCCTGAGGAGTACATAGGCTGTGAAACAAGGTCAGTATGGTCAACATAATTCTAAGATGGCTTCCCCAAGATTTGCATCCCCTGGTGTACACTCACTGTCACCCAGTTATTCAATCAAATGTTAATTTAGGTACTACTGTGAGTGGATATTACAATGAGCTGATCTTAAGATACAGAGATCATCAGGGTTAGCCTGACCTAAACATCTGAACTCTTTAAAATTAAAGAGTTTTCTTCAGCTGGTTACAGGAAAGGAAGCTGGAGATTTGAATCAGAAGAAGCATTCAATGCACCCATGCTGACTTAAGGATGGAGGGGACAATGTGTCAGGGACTGTGGACAGCCTCTAGGAGCTAAACATGGTCTCCAGCTGGTATCAAGCAGGGAAATGGGGACATCAGTCCTACAAATGCAAGAACTGAATTCACCCAAAAACAAGAATGCACTTTGCCCAGAGTCCCCAGACCAGAACGAACTAAACCTGGCTGACACCTTGATTTCAACCTTGAAAGGTTCAGAGTCAAGAATTCAACCATGTCATGCTGGACTTCCAATCTTAGAACTGTGAGCTAATAAATGAATGTTGTTTTATACCACTAAGTTTGAAAACTAATAGTCAAATAATAATATATAGACTTAACCTTGTTTTCTCAGAAAGGCAGTTTCCAGTTTCCACTGTTACTCTTTTTTTGTTTTGTTTTGTTTTATTTCACAATTTGGTGTCTTCTCTTTCCCTAATGCTAGCCACTCCTTGGAAGGAAGATGGGGCGATCTACTTCTGTAGTGATACTGCCTCAGAAACCCAAGGTGGGGTCGCTATGAGTCAGGTCCAACTCGACAGCACATAACAACAGCAGCAGCAACATCATTGTGGTCACAGACTCTTTCTACACTCTTTCTATACTCTCTTTCTTTTTTGAGGGGGTTATATAATCCATCCTCTCCTGTCACAATCCTTGGTCTCACTTCAGTAAAGATTTTCAACATATTAAAAGAGTAATGCCTCTATGTAGGAGATCCTGGATAGAGTGGGAGAACAATGTGGAATAAAA
>NW_006922412.1:292236-296971 GCF_000298275.1 Orycteropus afer afer
GTAAACTTTCACCCAAATCACAATTAACAACAACAACAACAAAAAAGTTATGTCTTCATGGAAGAGGTAACCATAGGGAGGAAGTGATAAGAGAGCTGTTGCATTGTGGGAAATTACAGTCAATGTCATGAGACAAAGTGTATGTGAATTGCTGTATGGCAAATGAATTTGCTGTGTAAACTTTCACCCAAATCACAAAAATTAAAAAATTAAAAGTAATGACTTGTCAGGCACCAAGTTATCAGTTTTCTCAATGGATCTATAGTAGTTGCACATATAACATGCCCACAAAAATAAAATAATGCACAAATGCATATAAAGCACATCGTTTGCATAGAAAACTAACATGGAAGGGGGTTGTGCATTTTGCAAAAAAAAACATACAATGCACACATGATGTGATATCTTGGGTGTGTGCCAACTTGGCTGGACCGTGATTCTGAGTGGTTTAAGCAGTTGTGTTGTGGATATTCCTATGATGAGAGCAGATGTATATGCTTTGAGCAGCCAATCCGTTGAAAGGGAGTTTCCTTTGGGGTGTGGTCTGCTTCCAGTATATATATGGACATCCTGGGAAAATTAGTGAACCTTCTGTGGATCTGCATCCTGTTGTGCTGCCTGCAACTGTCCTTGAGTGAACAATCCACCATTCTGCCTGGTGATCTTGTATTCGTCATCTGCCAAATTCAACAGCTGGTACACTGCCTGCCAACCTTGAGATCATCAGCTCCTGCATCTGTGTGAGTCAGGAAGAGCCTCCCGCTTGACAGTTGATGCAGGAACTTGCGACTTGCCAGCCTCTATAACTGTGTGAGTCATTTTCCTAAGATAAGTTTCTCTATCTATATATATATATATATAATCTTTAGCAGTTTTGCTTCTCTTGAGAACCCAGCCTCACACACATGATTTGTGTAAAAATATGTCATGATAGTTAAGATTTTATGTCAACTTGGCTGGACCATAATTCTAAGTGGTTTAGAAGTTAGGATGTAGTCATTCCCCATGATGAGATCTGATATAATGTAATTACCACCATGATGAGCTATGATATGATATGATATATGATATGATATAAGCAGACAATCAAATCAGTTGAAAGTAAGTTTCCTAAGGGCAGGGCTGTGGCCCATTTCAAACATATACATGGACATCCTAGGAAAACTCTCTGGCTTTCTGCCGGATCTTAATCCTGCATTTACCTCATCACTTTCTGGACTTGAACAAATGGCCTACAATATTGTCTGCTGATCTTGAGATGGTTGCCTTCATAGCCTGTGAGCCAACAATCTGCCATTATACCTGCTCATTTAGGATATGTCATCATCTGAAGTCAGCAGCCTGCTACACTGCCTGCTGATCTTGGGTTTGTCAGCCCCTGCAGCTGTGTGAGTCAGGAGATGCCTCCAGCTTGACATTTGACCCATTGACTTGGGACTTGGCAGCCTCTACAACTGTATGAGCCATTTCCTTCACTGATTTTTTTAGTCTAGAGAACCCTGCCTTAGGTATATAGTATTGTCATTATCTCATGCTGAGAGTGCCTTCATGTTTGCTAATAACCCAGGGGCAATAACCAAAATATTTAACAGTTGGTATTGCATAGGCATGGGCTGATCAATCAAATGAGTGGTTGCCATACTGGCACTGGCCAAATGTCCTCCCTGAAAAAAATCTGTGTTCCTGGAGGGAAAAAGGCAAGAACTGAGGTATGAAAGTAGAAGAAAATCTCCTTGGGAAGCAAGAAAGGACAATTTTGCAGTGCTGATTTTATCTAAGAGTCATTGCTCCTCGGCTTCCTAAAGGTGGAGTTCTCACTTTTTATACCTTCATCTTGTTGTTGTTATGTGCCATCGAGTCGTCCCCAACTCATAGTGACCCTTCCTTGGGTTTCCGAGGCAGTATCACTACAGAAGTAGATTGCCCAACCTTCCTTCCGAGGAGTGGCTGATGGATTTGAACTGCCAGCCTTCTGGTTAGCAGTCAAGTGCCTTAGGCACTATGCTACCAGAGCTCCTTACCTTCATCTTAGGGTTGTCAAAATTAGTGGGGGAACGGGTACACTCAATGAGATGGATTCTGACATTTGCTGCAACAATGGGCTCAAACTTGGAATGACTGTGAGGATGGTGTAGGACGGGGCAGCACTTTGTTCTGTTGTGCATAGGGTTGCTATGAGTCAGAACCAACTCAATGGCACCTAACAACAACAAGGGGGACACTGAGTGCAACTTGATTTTCAGATAAACAATGAATAGTTATTTATTATAATTGTGTCCCAAACATTGCCTGAGCCCAATGTAGACCAATATAACCCAAGACAATCACCAAATATTACATGGGACATACATATATTTAAACATATTTGTTTATGTGAAATCCAAATTTAATTGAGTAGTCTATATTTTTATTTGGCAACTCTTCAACTTTGTGTTCTCTTCCTTTCGCTAGAGATCACTCCTTACTTAAAATAGCTCATCCTTCTCTCTTCCAAGGTATGTTATATTAGCAATTCAAATCTTTACCATTCCTACACCTGGGCATTATACCTTTATAATTCAACATTTCAAAGAGTTGGGATATATTTTCCTGCAATTTGACTTTGGATTCAGACATGTTATTGGCTTTGACCAACAGGGAAGACATGATAGTGTGCCATTACCAAGCTTGAACATGAACACACCTTGAGCGTATTTCTAGTTGTTGTTTATATATCTGCGTTACCTTGAGTCCCAGGAGGAGATGAGAGATGCATGCAGCCACCTCAACTGAGCCAATCCAGGCCAGTTTACTCTCAGCCAATTACCAGGCTCATGAGTGGAATAAATGCGTATTGTTGCCCTCAGAGATTTTATGGTTGCTTATTACAGAGTACTATTGCTACAGGTAACTCATACTTCCTTTCCCACTCATGATTAAAGTGTTAAAGAGACCTTCAATAACTACATGGTGTTGTTGCTGCTGTTGTTGTTATGTGCCAAGGAGTCGGACCCGACTCATAGTGACACCTCCTTGGGTTTCCGAGGCGGTATCACTGTGGAAGTTGATTGCCCAACCTTCCTTCTGAGGAGTGGCTGGTAGGTTTGAACCGCCAGCCTTCTGGTTAGCAGTCAAGTGCCTTAGGCACTACACTACCAGAGCTAGCTGTTTTAAAGAGGCCAGAAAAGGAAGGAAAGAAAATCAGACCCTGTGCTTACAAGAATAAATTATATTACCCCTTTAGCTCCCTTTGGCGCTTCTGGAGAATCCCAGGGAAAGCACTAAGTGGAGAAAAGAACCTTATTGCATCTCACTCTAATGCTCCAAGAGTTATTGTCCTGTTATGTCCCTGTTTTATTTTGAACTGACATGCTGAGCTTTATTGAGAATTACAGTGTTGGGAGGGAGGATTTGATAAAGCTTGTGTAACATTACTTTTCTTTGAGTTCTAGGCTTTTGTTACTCCTTTCACTTTACCTGGTGTCTATCTGAGTCAAGCACTTCTGATTTTCGTATATCCACCTAAGGATTAGAGCTAAATAACTTTATTAAAGGCCAATGAACTTGTAGTTCAGTTCTTTCACACTCAGATATATTTTCCTGTGCATGTAAATGCTTTAAAATACATAAACATCCCTACAGTTTGATTTCTTTTCTAACACACTTTGTAAGAGTGCATGTAGTTGGGCATTTATTTTTAATACGATTGATACTCTAGCAGATACTCAGTGAATCTCTATGCCATGCAGCCTTTCAATTTCAGGTTGTAGTAATAGCTTGTACTTGTTCATTTGGCTTCTGTGACACAGAATAGATAAACTGTGAATCTAACCAGATGGTTCAAAGGCTGCTAATGGAAGATGGGTCCATGTATTTCTGGTCTGTCATCTCTCCGAGTTCATCTGGATAGCATCGCCAAAAGTATCCTGAAAGCTAGTATATGCTGCATTCTATCAATTGGACATCTCTATTAACTAGCTTTTCTTCTCTTTGCCAGGGTAATGATTGCAGCATATGTATAAGGCCCTAAAATGCCTCCTGGCTTGTAAGATTAAATTATTTCCAGAGTAGTTTTTGTGCTATACATATATTACTGAAGTTCAGTGCTCCTAACATTGGAAGATCATGTATTGCACATATAGCAATGTTCTATTTGCTTAATTAGAATAAGCTGGTGTTCCTTTCACCATGGGGATAACAGCATGTACTAAGGGTACATTGTCTCAAATGATTATTTATATTTGCTTCCAGGGAGCAAAGATCTACTGTCCATGAAGGAGTCCTCATAGGCGTAACTACAGTTGGTATACCTGATAGACTTTAGAAACAACAGGATGACATTAAAGCTTGTTCCTCAAGGGGTAGTCTGCAGGGCAGCAGCAGCAGCATCACCTGAAGTTGTTAAAAGTGCAAATCTCAGGCTCAATTCAGTGCTGTTGCTGTTTTTGTTAGCTACTGTCCTGTCCGGCCTCAGATTCCTGGCGGCCTGATGTCCAACAGGCTTGGATCACTGTAATCTACAGGGTTTTCATTTGCTGATTTTTTGGAAGAAGATTTCCAGGCCTTTCTCCCTAATCTATCTTGGTCTGAAAGCTCAGATGTAACCTGTTCAGCATCATAGCCACACACAAGCTTCCACTGACAGGCAGGTGGTGGCTGCATGAATCTGTATTTTATCAAGATTACTAGTTGATTCCTATGCACATTAAAGTTTGATAAGTGCTGCTCAGTATATATTACTATCTGCCATTGCTCC
>NW_006922412.1:297761-299185 GCF_000298275.1 Orycteropus afer afer
CGTAGTGATACTGCCTCAGAAACCCAAGGAGGGGTCGCTATGAGTCAGGCCCGACTCGACGGCACATAACAACAACAATCTACCATTAGTTAGAAATTGATATATCATGTAATTCTGCAAAGATGGGTGGCCTGCATAGAGACAAGTTATCAGGGATTGGGGGAATATTCTCTCCATGCTGGTTTCCTCTGTTATGTCCACAATGCCACCCATTTTTTATGGTTTTACCCTTGCAGGTCATTAAACCTCTTGCCCCAACCACAAGGCCCTTTAAGTGCAACTGCTAAGGGAGCCAGGTTCATGACACTCTCAGGGCATGGAATACATTCTCCTGTTCTTGCCATTCATTAACAACAGGGAACTCTGAGAGAGGGTCTCAAACCCACTATCCTTACCACATTGCCACATCTCCTGCTTTCCTATGTTCACTGTTCTTAGATTATACAAATCTACCTGGGGTACTAGTGGGAACAGGACATCATTAGATTTCAAGGCCCTTTTCTTGGGAAGCCCAAAACCAAACTTTTTACCACTTTTCTGACTCTCCCTGACTCATTTTTAACATCTATCTAATCTCCAGTATGGATTAGAGTTGAACATAAAGAAAACAAAAAATCTCAAAACTGTACCAATAAGCAACATCATAAATGGAGAAAAGATTGAATTTGTCAGGAATATTATTTTTTTGAGATTGAAAATAAATGCCCATGGAAGCAGCAGTAAATAAATCAGACGAGGTACTGCACTGTGAAAATCTGCTGCAAAAGATGTCTTTGAAGTTTTAAACAGTAAAGATGTCACTTTACTGTTTAACTAAGGTTAAACTAAGGTACACCAGACCCAAGTCTCATATGCATGCGAAAGCTGGACAGTGAATAAGGAAGACAAAGTTCTAGGGCTCTTCACAAAATTTTACAGTAATAGATAGTGTCTCACTGCTATTTGTAAGGTTTTCAGTGGCCAATTTTTTCAGAAGTGGATGGCCCCATCCTTCTTCCAAGTCTGTCTTAGTCTGGAAGCTCTGCTGAAAGCTGTCCACCATGGGTGACCCTGTTGGTATGTGAAATACTGGTGGCATAGCCTCCAGCCTCACAGCAACATACAAGCCAGAACAGACAACAAACTGACAGGTGAGTGATAACGTGGCCAGGTGCTTGGTGCCAGAAGTGACATCCCTCCCTCCCCACCTTGCTGGGTCAGTGAAAAAACGTTAAGAGTAGTGGCGGATCTTGCTTGGTGTGCCTATAAGAGCAAAGCCTGTATCAATCGACCCGGTAAGCACACCTTATATGCCTAGAGAGGTATTATCACTTGACCCACCACTCCTATACCCTGAAATTACCTATTCAGTCTTGCCGTGACATATATGGGAGTTTCCTTTTCCTTTGATTGGAAGTAGAATATTATGTAAGAAAAATGGGTAG
>NW_006922412.1:299645-307201 GCF_000298275.1 Orycteropus afer afer
TAAGAACAGAACAAATAAAAGGCTGAGAATAAATTCAAGTTACATATTAAATGCTTATGTTATTTATCTGCTCGTTTCATTTATGCTTAATTGTATGGTTTTGTAAAAGTTGTAATGTATTACATTTGGACTCCTTAACCATGATTTTATTCACAATATCTTGCCAGCTTCCTCTTTCATTGACAGCTACGTTGATTCCAGAAAGCTATCACTCATACATCACAATTAGCTATGTATGGTGTTAAATCCTGTTAGAATGGGGGAGGCCTATAATCCAGTTACACCCTCCTTTGTCTCTGGCTATAATCACTGCTTTTGATGAAATGCTCCTTTGGGGACTAAATGACTAACTCTTTTGTAGCATATAAAGAAACACAACTTATGCTTAATTGGAAAAATATGAAGTAATGCTTAAGAGTCATCTACCCCAACCTGTGGGGCCCATGGTGCTCCGTAATGGCAGTGCTTCAGCCCCATACACAGCATGAGCCTCTTTCATTGCTCTGTTTTGCTACATTGCAACTCTACTTGCTAAGCAGAAAAGATCTCCATAAGAACACTTCATTTCCCCGGCCAAATCTAATTTGTAATTATAAAGTAACTAGTTGCCTTTTGTTGTATTTAAAGTGGTTTAAGAACTTGGGTTGCCCTAAAAACATTTTAATGTGAACGTGTTTGGTTTTAAGGAGCTCTAATTGCGCAGTGGGTAAGGCACTTGGCCGCTAACCAGAAAGCTGGTGGGTCAAACCTACCAGCTGCTCTGCAGGAGGAAGATGAGGCAATCTACTTCGATAAAGATTTACAGCCTTGGAAACACAGTAGGGGGCCGCTATGAGTTTAGACTCACTTTATGTCAATGGGTTTGGGTTTTTTGTTTGTTTGGTTTGGTTTCAATCACCAGTTTCTATTCTCTCTGCCACTGTCTTCTCCATGGTCTTTCCCCTTTTCCACTACAGAAATGTAACAGTAGTATATGGAATTGCTCAATACTCATTTCAATGAAATTTTAGGGCAATTTCACCATCTCTGAGACTCCAAAATACTTACATTTTATGAGGATTTGAGGAATTAATCCACTTGATTATTCTATAAGCTTTCAACTTTCCTCCGAGAAGTGAATATATTTTTTTCTCCAGTTCACCGGTCTTTAAACTCTTTGCTTTTTAAAATGGCTTGTTAATTCTTTCTAAAATCCATTTTCCATCTTTCTTCTTCTAGTTGGAAGGATAAACTGATTACAATGTCACAGCTATTTAGAAATATAGGGATTTGAAAGATTGAACAGCATAACCATCTCATTCTACAAACAAGGGCTTGGTATCAAGGTAATTCACCAATCCACATTCTTTAATTTTTTTACTTAAATAATGTCATGTTCTTAATACAACAGTCCAACATCTCATACCAAAGCTCTCAAATGGCATATTTAACATATTTAATGAGCATGCATAATAATTAACTTAATGGGCTTTAAACTTCGCAATGAAGCAAATGCAAAATACCTGCTCATTTGAATAGACAACACATTCTCATTGGTATAAACAATTGTGCAGTGACACACACAGATATTTATTAAAATATACATATATCCTTGCAGTCAAAACAACTTTGCAACCTGCAATATTCACTAGCTAAGTAACAGCTCCATATAGTCTGACAAACTTGTACACCAGGTTCTTAACAGGAAGTGTCAGAATTAGTCCCTTGCTGCAGTCAATACCTATTTTCTCAGTTCTATAGCAATTTCATAAAAATATGGGGCAGTCATATGGTTTATAGGTTACATTCAGAAAAGTGAAAAATGTTATTTTTTTTCCAAAAATACAGGCCTTCAGAGGCCAACAATTGAAGGGTGCTGTGTGTGGAGATGGCTGCTGAAAGGGGCTGGAATTAGGGTTGAATGGAAATGAAATGCTTTTGACAAAAGTTGAAAAATTGCTTGCTGTTTTAACCTCTATGTCATGTGAAAGTATTCTGGCTCCAACTGCAGATCATTTAAAATGATAAAAACTTCCTCAGTAATCCCAGCCAGGCTCATTAGCCCCTCCAAAGTCCCAACAATTCCATTTTCTCCACACAACATGTCACTGGAGAGATGAACAGATATTATTTTTTTAAATGAAAGTATTTCTTTATCTTACAAGTTTATTAAATATGATAGCATACACAAAAATTCAGTAACTACTTACATGCATTAAGAAAACCCAAAATAATTTCTTCATTTATTTATTAACTATTTGCTATTGTTGCTGTTGTTAGGCCCTGTTGCTTTGCTTCTTCCAGCTCATAGTGACCCTATGTACAACAGAAACACTGCCCTGTCCTGTGCCATCTTCACAATCTGTGTTGTGCCTGACCCCATCCTTAAAGCTACTGTGTCAATCCATCTCATTGAGGGTCTTCCTCTTTTTGACTAACCCATCACTTCACCAAGTGTGATATGCTTCTCCAGGGAATGGTCCCTTCTAACCACATGACTAAAGTAAGTGAGATGAAGTCTGGCCATTCTCACTTCCAAGGAGCATTCTGGCTATACTTCTTCCAGGACAGATTTGTTCCTTCTTCTGGCAGTCCATGGTATTTTCAGTATTGTTGGCCAACACCACAATTCAGAAGCATCAACTCTTCTTTGGTCTTCCTTATGCACTGCCCAGCTTTCACATGCCTATGAGGCTATTGAAAATACCCAGGCTTGTGTTAAACTCACCTTAGTCTTTAAAGTGACATCTTTGCTCTTTAACACTTTAAACAGGTCTTTTGAAGCACACTTGGCCCAGCACAACATGACATCTGATTTCCTGACTGCTGCTTCCATGGGTGTTGATGGTGAATCCAAGTAAAATGTAATCCTCGACAACTTCAGTGCTGATTATTGGGCCAGTTGTGATGATTTTTCATTTCTTTACATTGAGGTGTAATCCATACTACAGACTGTAGACTTTAATCTTCATCAGCAAGTGCTTAAAGTCATCTTCAGGCCTAGCAAGCAAGGTTGTGTCATCTCCATATTGCAAGTTGTTGATGAGTCTTACTCCAATCTTGATGTTTGGGTTCTTCTTCATAGAATCCCGCTTCTCGGATTTTTTGCTCAGCATAGAGACTGAATAAGTATGGGCGACCCTGCAGGTATTTGAAATACTGGAGGAATAGCCACAAGCCTAATAGCAACACGCAAGCCACCACAGTAAGACAAACTGACAGACGAGTTGTGGAAAACACTGCACTATTCACACAATTGCTGCTGTATCTGACCCCATTGCTACAGCCACTGTGTCAATCCATTGCACTGATGATGTTATCCTCTTTTTTGTTGATGCATGATGTCCTTCTCCAGGAACCAATCCCTCCTAATAACATGTCCAAAGTACATGAGACTAAGTTTTGTTATCCTCGCTGGCTTCTAAGGAGCATTCTGGATGGACTTCTTCCTAGATACATTTGTTTGTTCTTCAGGCAGACCATGCTATAGCCAATATTCTTGGCCAACACAATTCAAAGGCACAAATTCTTTGGTCTTCCTTATTCATTGGTCAGCTTTTGCATGTCTATGACACAACTGAAAATACGATGACTTGGATCAAACGTACCTTAATCCACAAAGCGACATCTTTGCTTTCAAATATTTTAAAGAGATCATTTGCAGTAGATTTGCCCAATGCAATATGTCATTTGATTTCCTGACAGCTGCTTCCATGGACATTGATTGTGGATCCAAGTAAAATGAAATCTTTGACAACTTCAATCTTTTCTCCGTTTATCATTACATTGCTTAGTGGTCCAGTTGTGAGAATTTTTGTTTCCTTTATGTTGTGGTATAATCCATACTGAAGGCTATATCTCACTCACTCACTGCCATCGAGTTGATTCTGACTCATAGTGACCCCCTTTGGGTTTCTGAGGCAGTATATCTTTATGGAAGTAGATTTCCCAGTCTTTTTTCCATAGAGTAGCTGGTGAGTTTGAACCACCAACCTTCTGGGTAGCAGTCAAATTCCTTAGGCACTATGCCACCAGAGCTCCTTGAACGCTATATAGTCTTTTATATTCATCAGTAAACGCTTCCAGTACTCTTTACTTTCAGCAAGCACATAATCTGCAAACCACAGGTTGTTAGTGAGTCTTGCTCCAATCCTGATGCTCTCTCTGTTCTTTCTCATATAGTCCAGCATCTGGGATTATTTGCTCAGCATAGAGATTCAATAAGGTTGATGAAAGGATACAACCCAGACACACACCTTTCCTAATTCTAAACCATGCAGTATTCCCTTGTTCTGTTCAAATGACTGCCTCTTGTTTTCTGTATAGGTTTGGCATGAGCACAATTAAATTTTCTGGAATTCTCATTCTTCATAATATTATCTGTAACTTTGTATGACCACACAGTTGAATGCCTTGGCATAGTAAATAAAACACAGGTAAATGTCTTTCTGATATTCTCTGCTTTCAGCCAATATCTATCTGATACCAGCAATGCTATCCCTCATTTCATTTCCTCTTCTGAATCCAGATTGAATTTCTGTCCATTCCCAGTTAATGCATTGCTGAAGTCATTTATATATTTTTTAACCAAAATATTACTTGCGTGTGATATTGATATTGTTCAATAATTTCTGCATTTTCTCTTGGATCACCATTCTTTGGAATAGGCACAAATACGGATCTCTTCCAGTCAGTTGGCCAGAAGCTGTCTTTCAAATTTCTTGGCACAGATGATAGAGTGCTTCCAGTGTTGTATCCATTTGTTGAAACATCTTAATGAGTATTCCATCAATTCCTGGAGCCTTGTTTCTTGCCAAAGTCTTCTGTGAAATTTAGACTTCTTCTTTCAGTATCAATGGGGTGTGACCATACACTACCTCCTGAAATGGTTAAACATCAACCAATTCTTTTCAGTACAGTTATTCTGTGTATTCTTTCTATTTTCTTTTGATGTTTCTGTGTAGTTTAATATTCTGCTCAAAGATTTCTCAACCCTGAACTCAAGGCTTGAATTTTTTCTTCAGTTCTTTCAGCTTGAGAAATGATGAGCAATGTGTTTGCTTTCTGTTTTTTAACTGCAGATCTTTGCACATTTCACTATCATACTCTACTCTATACTCTTGATCCAACCTTTGGAAGCTTCTGTTCAGAACTTTTACTTCATTATTTCTTATATTTGCTCAGCTATTTTACATCAAAAAGTCAGTTTCAGAGTCTCTTTGACAACCATTTTGGTCTTCCATTTCTTCATGTATGATGTCCTTAATGTCATCCTACAACTCATCTAGTCTTCAGTCATTAGCGTTCAATGCATCAAATCTATTCTTGAAAGGATCTCTAAATTCAGATGGACTATATGCAAGTTTGTACATTGGCTGCCATGCACTTCCTTTAATTTTCTTCAACTTCAACTTGAACTTGTATATGAGCAATTGGTGGACTGTTCCAGAGTCAATCTTGTCCCAACTGATGATATTGAGCTTCTATCACCTTTTTCCACAGATGTAGTCAATTACATTCCTGTGTATTCCATCTGGGAAAGTCAATATGTATCATTGCTGTTCATGTTGACGAAAAAAGGTATTTTCAATGAATAGTGTGCTGGTCTTGCAACATTCCATAATGTTATTTCTGACATTATTTCTATCACCAAGGCCAACTACTGATCCTTCTTCTTTGTTTCCAAATTTTGCATTTCAATTGCCAGTAATTATCAGTGCATCTTGAGTGCATGTTTGATCAATTTCAGACTGCCAAAGTTAGTAAAAATTGTCAATTTTTTCATCTTTGGCATTAGTGGTTGGTGCATAAATTTGAATAATATTTATATTAACTGGTCTTCCTTATAGACATACAGATATTATCCTATCACTGACAGCACTGTACTTCAGGATATATTTTGAAGTGTTCTTGACAATTAATGTGACACCATCCTGCTTTAATTTGCCATTCTGTCATAGTAGAACAAATGATTGTCTGATTTAAAATTTCTGATACAAGTGCAGATCAGTTCGCAAATGCCTAGGATATCAATCATCAAACATTCTATTTCATTTTTGACAACTTCCAATATTCCTATATTCATAGTTTGTACATTGTATTTTCTAATTATTAATGGATGTTTGTAGCTGTTTCTTATTTTGAATCATGCCACAAATGAAGGTCTTGAAAGCTTTACTCCATCCATGTCATTAAGGTAGACTCTAGTTTCAGGAGAGAGCTCTTCCCCAGTCATTATTTGAGTGCTTTCCAACCTGAGAGTCTCTTCTTCCAGGATTATATCAGAAAATATTCTGCGGCTATTCATAAGGTTTTCACTGGTCAATTTTTTCAGAAGTACATCCTCGGGTCCTTCCCACTCTATCTTAGACTGGAAGCTCTTCTAAAACCTGCCCACCATGAGTAACACTGCAGCTTACAAGCACCACAGTATGACAAGCTGTAAGACTATTAACTATGCCTAAGGCATTTGACTGCTAACCAGAAGGCTGGTGGTTCAAATCCATCAGCCACTCCTTGGAAGGAAGGTTGGCAATCTACTTCCATAGTAATACTGCCTCAGAAACCCAAGAAGGGGTGGCTATGAGTTGGATTTGACTCAATGACAGTGAGTTTGGTTTTTGGATTTTTGGATGCCAGACTCCGCTTGTAGTTTAGAGGAACTGTTAATAGCGATATTCTTCTGCTGATTTGAGTTTACTTGCTTTGCAATTTGACAGAGACCTCCCATCTAATCTACATACTGGAGGAATTCCTTTTACAAAAGTATCCTCAATCAGGAAATAATGAGAGAACACACTATGTTTTCATCCTAATATGCCACAGAATTTCCAATCTCAATATTAATATAGTCACTACTCCTTCTCTTCTTTGCCTGCAAATTTGGCTGACAATTAACTTCTCCTTATTTGGAATTCTAATGCACAATTGCCCCTACAGAGCTCATTAGGACTCTTGCTCCAGTTATATGTATTCTGGTTCATAGTAGGCATATTTTCTAACATTATAAGTTTACCTTATTAAGCAGAATCTTGTTGAATGAGGCAGACACATATTCTAGGCATGATTTTATGAGAGGAAGAAGATATTACTGTATTCCAAAACATAGACTGTAATCAGTCTATGAAAATGTAAGCCCAGGCTGTCGTTTTTGTTGTTGTTAGATGCCATGGAGTCAATTTCAACTCATAATGACCCTGTGTACAACAGAACAAAACACTGCCTAGTACTGTGCCATCCTCACAATCATTGCTATGTTTGAGCCCATTGTTGCAGCCACTGTGTCAGTCAATCTCATTGAAGGTCTTCCTCTTTTTCACTGACTGTGTACTTTACCAAGTATAATGTCTTTCTCCGGAAACTGGTCCTGTTTCATAACATGTCCAAAGTAAATGAGACAAAGTCTTGCCATCCTTGTTTCTAAGAGCATTCTTCCATGATTTCCTCCAACACAGATTTGTTCATTCTTCTGGAGGCTAATGGTATATTCAATATTCTATGTCAACACGCTAATTCAAATGCATCAATTCTTCTTTGGTGTTCCTTATTTATTGCTTATTTTTCACATGCATGTGAGG
>NW_006922412.1:307479-309723 GCF_000298275.1 Orycteropus afer afer
TTATATGATCTCTTTTATAAGTATAAATGAATTAGTTTATTATTTAAGTAATCTATATGAAGTTAAACCAAAAATACAAAACCAAACTCACTGCCGTCAAGTTGATTCGACTCATAGCAACCCCTCCTTGGGTTTCCAGGTGGTATCTCTATGGTAGTATATTGCCCAATCTTAACTTCTGAGGAGTGGCTGGTAGGTTTGAACCACCAGCCTTCTGGTGAGCAGTCAAATGCCTTGGGTACTATGCCACCAGGACTCCCATATGAAGCTAAGGACAGGCAAAATTAATGTATGGTGGTATCAGTCAGAATAGTGGTTGCCCATGGATTGCAAGGATGGACTCAAAGGGGACATGAGGAAACTTTGGCAGGAATGTTGTTTTGCTGTTGCTGTTAGATGTCCTCAAATCAATTCCAACTCACAGCCAGCCTATGTACAACAGAATGAAACACTGCCTGATCTTGTGCCATCTTCACAATTCTTACTATGCGTTAGGCCATCATGGCAGCTACTCTGTCACTCCATCTCATTGAGGGTATTCCCCATTCTCCCTGCCCCTCCACTTTACCAAGTATGATATCCTTTTCCAGGCACCAGTGCTTCCTGATAACATGAGCAAAGTAGACGAGATGCAGTCTGGCCATTCTCCCTTGTAACGAGCCTTCCTGTGGCACTTCTTCCAGGACATACCAATTTGTTCTTCTGGCAGTCCAGTATTCTTCCTTATTCATTGGCAAACTTCCTTATTCATTGTCCAACTTTCACATGCATATGAGGCTTGGGTTAGGTGCACCTTAGTCTTCAAAGGGACATCTTTGCTCTTTAACACTTTAAGGAGGTCTTTTGCAGCAGATTTGCCCAGTGCAATACGACAGACTTCTTAACTGCTGCTTCCATATGTGTTGATTGTGTATCCAAGTAAAATGAAACTTTTAATAACTTCAACCTTTTCTCTATTTATTGCAATGCTGCATATTGGTTCTTGGAAGGAAGATGGGGCAATCTACTTCCGTAGTGATACTCCCTTGGAAACCCAAGGAGGGGTCGCTATGAGTCAGGTCCGACTCGACAGCACATAACAACAACAACAACAAGCTTATTGGTTCAGTTGTGAGGATTTTTGTTTTCTTTATGTTGAGGTGTCCTCCATACTGAAGGCTATAGTCTTTGGTCTTCATCAGTAAGTGCTTCAAATCATCTGCACTTTCAGCAAGCAAGGTTGTGTCATCTGCATATCGCAAGTTGTTAATGAGTCTTCCTCGGCAGGGATTGAAGTGTTTTATGCCATGACTGGTGTGTTGGATAAATGGGTGTCTATAGTTAAGACCTATGCATTTAACTGTATATAATTGTACCTCAATTTTAAAAAAATAGAGATAAGTAAATATTTGAGGTGAAAGATGTAACCAAAATATTCAAGCATTCAAGAAAGATTCAGTGATAATGTCCTGAAGAAGTAATAGCCAATAAGAGATTTGAAGAATGAGATTTAAGAATAAATACTATTCCACATGTTAACAAAGAACCACACATATATATGTATATAAATCAGCAAGTGTGTATGTGTGCATGTATACACACACACACATACATACATCTGTGAGCAATGTGAAGGTTAAAGGAGGTCATGCCTGAAGGCCTATAAATCCTTCAGTAGGCTATTTTGAAATCTAGGTGAGAAATTATGAGAGCCCCAACTAAAGAAATAGCAGCAGGCATGGAGACAGGGGATAGATTTGAAGTCATTATTAAGGAAAACGTTTGATGACCTATGAAAGAGAAGATGAGGAATTAAAAAGAATTAAGGATTTTGACCACATTTCTGGTTTGGACAAATGGATGGATGATGGTGTTGAGGTAAAGAATGCAGTAGAAAGAGTAGATATGAGAAGGAAGGAAGTTGAGTTCTCACATAGCCCATTGTATTTTAGATGCTTGAAAAACACCCAAATAAAGCTTTCCAATAAGCCTTTGGATGTATGTACGGGGACCATATCTACAGGTTTTCCCAGGACAATTCTTATTTATGATTGTAGCCCCAGCTACATTATTAATAGAATCACCTTTCATACCCCAAATGTCCCAGTGTAGACAATAAATTATGTAGTCACCCACATTATATGAGACTGGAAGTTAGGAAATATGTGTTCAGTTTAGAGATACAAATTTTGATTCATTGTTACACAGGGAGTACATAAAACCAGGTAAAAGGGCCAATCACATAGAGATTTTAATGGAAACTCA
>NW_006922412.1:311209-312759 GCF_000298275.1 Orycteropus afer afer
TTGCCCAACCTTCCTTCCGAGGAGTGGCTGGTGGGTTTGAACCACCAGCCTTCTGGTTAGCAGTCAAGTGCTTTAGCCACTATGCTACCAGTAGGAATGTCAAATATCAAATATTCAATATTACCTGAACCTGGTCCTCTTCACATCCCTCAAAGTCATCATAGGCTATGTTTCAGCTTCTGGTTTCATAATAGACAGCTTTTAGTAACCTTGCCACACAAAGATCATCATAACAAAAAATGAAGTAGAAAAAAATATTTAGACCATCCTGTGGAAATCTTGAACACCAATGAAAGAAACCATTATTTATTGAGAAATGTCTGTTATTACATAAGGTTGAACAAAGTTAATCTGACATCCTTGAAAATAGTCAGAAAACTGAAGTAGGAAGAGCAATCTAGGCAATGACTTTATAATTCTGAACTAAGTTTTGGGACATGTGGCATAGAGATAATTCAATCCATTCATCAGTTATACCTGTAGCTTATTATAATAATTCAAACTGGTGTTCTCATCTGTAAGTGTTAATGAATCTTAAAAAAGGTAGTGTTAAAAACAGCAATAACACAAGTGTGTCATTTTGACACTTAATTTAGTGCAATCTCATCCATTACAAATTACTTTAGACATGTCAGCCTTAAATTCTGAAAAACTAAACTAATTCAATAAATTGTATGCTGTTGTTATGTGCCGTGGAGTCGGGCCCGACTCACAGTGACCCCTCCTTGGGTTTCCAAGGCGGTATCACTACGGAAGTAGATTGCACAACCTTCCTTCCGAGGAGTGGCTGGTGGGTTTGAATGGCCAGCCTTCTGGTTAGCAGTCAAGTGCCTTAGGCACTATGCTACCAGAGCTCCCAATAAATTGTATAGGTCATTTAAACCTTCAGTCATCTGAATAATCACCATAGTTGGAATGGGCTGGAAATGGCCAAATTTTGTTTTGGATAGTAGGAGATTGTTGTTGTTAGAACTCTTTGTACAACAGAGCAAAATACTGCCCACTCCTGCACCATCCTCCAGTCATTGAAATGCTTGAGCCCATTGTTGCTGCCACCGTGTCAATCGATCTCATTGAGGGTCTCCCCCCACTTTTTTATTTTGCTGACCCTCTACTTTATCAAGTAGGTGACAGTCATTTTTTTTCCTTTTCTTTTTCCCCTTTAAGTTCCTTACTCTTAATTTTACCACTCAATATCCTTGAGGAAAAGATGAAGACAGTCAATGAGTTAACTGAGCTTCTGAAAGAACTAAAAATGAAAACAGATAAATAGCAGAGACAATACCTCTGAAGGCCATGGTTTTCATTCTCAAGAGTCAAGAATTTGAGAGAGAAATTGCTTTCTTATGCTTTTTTGTTCTAACAACTTGCCAAGCATATTAAAACCCCAATGTTTAGAGAGATGAGAATTTAGTAATGTTGTTGTTGTTTGCCATCGAGTCGGCTCCGACTCACAGCGACCCCTCCTTGGGTTTCCAAGGCAGTATCACTACGGAAGTAGGAATGCCCAACCTTCCTTCCGAGGAGTAGCTGGTGGGTTTGAACCGCCA
>NW_006922412.1:316179-317386 GCF_000298275.1 Orycteropus afer afer
TCCATAGTGATACTGCCTCAGAAACCCAAGGAGGGGTCGCTATGAGTCAGGTGCGACTCAACAACACATAACAACAACAACAACAAATTGGTAGAGACAGAAAAAAAAAATGAGATAACTCAGAAAATGTTTAGTGTGTTACATGTAGTATAAGAGTAGCTCAAAATTGGCCAAGAAAGAGAATGAACTCTCAAAAGAAATCCAATATCCAGACCAAGAGAATACACAGTATGTATCCACCTTGATAAAAGGCCATCATGGGAAATTTATAGCCCTCCTTATAGATCCAAGCAAATAGCTTGATGTCCAACAAACTGGTGAACTAAGTACACTACAGAGAGGTGTACAAGGACTGTGGTTTTTAGACAGAACTGATGTCTCTCCTCCAATGCCAGTATAGCAGATTAATTGCAAATATACTTTATCCTCTTAGCAATGTGACTTTCCAGCAATTTTCATCAAGAAAGTATAATTTATGTCCCCAATCCTTGAAAATGACTGGATCTCATGACTTACTTTGGCCAATAGAATGAAGGTGGTTTGCCACTCCCGAGCCAGAGGCCCAAGCACTCTTCTGCATACTCTTCTGGAACCCTGCCATTATGTGAGCAAGCCAAGGCATACTGGTGAAGGATGAAATATTACTTGCAGGAGAGCCCTGTTATCCCAGCAAAAGCCACGTGATACCAGATGATCATCACCCATGTGTGTGAGCCCCAGCCAAACCACCAGGGCTACAGATACCTAAAGGAACTCAGCTTCTATTATAAGAACCACCTAGCTGATGACTCCTGAGCAATAAGACATGTTTGTTCTTTTCAACCACTGATTCTGGGGTGGTTTGTTACACAGCAATAGTTAACTAATACTGCCAGGAAAAGGTACAAATTTACCAGGTCTCGAAAACATCTCTGGGAAACTGAAGAAGAATAGAGAAATGGAAAATATTTAATTAGTTGAATTTACATCCTGAATTAACTACATTTAAATCTGAAAGTAAATAAATTATTTATGTTGGCAAATTAATAGAAATGGGACTTTGTGAGCTAACTGAAGGTCAGTATGAAAGAAAGTTACATGCACATCTGAGATGTGATTGTAAGTTGTGAACTGGTTATAATTCTGCTAAAACAATTTCAATTATACTAGTGAGGTAGCTGGTCCAGAGAAATCAATGTTGTCTTTAAACAGTCATGCCCTTCAGGGA
>NW_006922412.1:317703-318561 GCF_000298275.1 Orycteropus afer afer
GAGGTGGTAAATCCTTATGAAAGCAGATTGCCCAGTCTTCCATCTGCGGAGTGGCTGGTGGGTTTGAACCGCCAATCTTCTGGTTAGCAGTCAAATGCCTTAGACACTACACCACCAGAGCTCCTGGAAACCCTATGGGACAGTTCCATTCTGTCTCTTAGGGTCACTATGAGTCAAAATCAATTTGAAGGCGAAGTGGTGAGTATAGTGATAATCACACAACATGTAGTACCACCAATAAGGCTACAAATTACCTCATTTGTGTGAACTAAGGTAGAGATTGAAATAAAGCCCCTTGATATATTTTCTATAGCTTATACAAGCAATATTTACCCACCAAGAACTCTGATAGAAAGGCAAGGACTGGAAAGCAGCAGTATGACAGGTTGACAGATGTTGACTTTTAGAAAGTAGCACACAATACTAGACTTTAAAAGTCAACGAATTAACAAGACTAAGAGCCACATCAGAATGATGATTCAAAACAAAATAAACAAAAGGAACAACAGTAGAGAAAATTAGGAAGACCTTTCTAAATAATACTGCTTCATTTTGGCTTTTTAAAAATATTTAGGGCCACCCTATTATGTAATTCCAGGAGTCATCATTAACCTCCTGGTCTACGCAAGTGACACTTCTTGAGGTTGTGCAGTGTACGTCCTAGACTGTATATGCCACACAGGACTGACTTTGATGATGTGTCACTCCAAGAGATAATGTGGGACAATTAAAATTTTATAGATGCACTATTTAGAGCTACCATGAAGGATATCATGCTTGACAAAGTGGAGGGTCAATGAAAAAGAGGAAGGCTCTCAATGAGATGGATTGACACAGTGGCTACAATGATGCGCTCAG
>NW_006922412.1:318906-324530 GCF_000298275.1 Orycteropus afer afer
CAATTATTATTATTAATTATTATGATATAATGTATTCATACATGGAGTCCCTGGGTGTTGCAAATGGTTAAGTGCACAACTGTTAGCCAAAAGTTTCATGGTTCAAAACTACCCAGAGGTCCTTCAGAAGGCAGTATTAGCACTGTACTTCTAAAAAGTCACCACCTTGAGAATAAACCCTATGGTGCAGTTCTACTCTGCACAAAAGGGGTCTCCATAGGTCAGAATCGATTTGATGGCAACTAACAACAACAACATCAACATATAGCAATTCACAGTCCCAATGTTACATTAGGGAGAAACACTTATGTTCTTACTACTCAAAGAATGGTCCACAGACCAGCATGATCAGCACCACCTGAAAACTTGTTAGAAACACAGAATCTCAGAACTATCGACATATCTTCACCCTCCCCCAGAGCTATTCACTCAGAATCTGCATTTTTCTCAAGATCATCAGGTGATTTGTCTGCACATTAATGTTTGAGAAACGGTCTTATGCAACATCAAGTCTGTCATGTCGCACGATTCTTTAACTTCCAAGGTGTGCCCTTAGGTAGTTTTATACCTAAAACTCCCCTTGTATCATGGATAATATTCACATATCATGGATGTTATCCCTAGAAAAATGTAAATAAAAACAAAAAAAAATGCCTATAAACTCAAAGTGTCCAAAAACATCTATCCATAAGGAGGTGGGATATATGTCCCTTCCATTTGAATCTTGGTGGGCCTGTGATTGTCATAGAAGTGATGCTATATGGATTACAAAGCACATCATAAAAGACAACACAGCCCCTGCCTGCCCTCCTTGGCTTGCTGTGAGACAGTCAAGCAGCCACATGGAGGAACCACATGGCATTCTGGCCAATAGCCAGCATCAACCACAAGGAATGAGCCTTTACATTATTTCTGATCTTCAACCTTCAATATCCACCCAACCTTCAAGCTACCCCAGCTTACACCAAATAGAACAGAAATGAGATGTCTACACTGAGTCCTGCCCATGTTGCAGAGCCAAATGGATGTTTATTGTTGTTTTAAGCAATTAAGTTTGCTTATGTAGCAATAGATAACCAGAACAGAGTTGGCCCATGGACCCCAAATGGGGACACATGCTTAAAAAGGGCCCTCTCAGTGTTACCATGGGGGAGTGCAACTTCCTCTTCTGTCCAAATCTGAAATAATACAAATAACTTGACAAAAGCAGGCTTAACTTTCCTTTGTTCCCATCTGAGAGAAACAGACTAATGAAAATGATATGCCAAGAGTAGCCCTTGGTATCTCACCATCCTTCAGGTTAAAAACCCACTGTCTCTAAACATGTATCTTTGAACAGTCCTGTATAGTTTGGTAAGGAATTCTGGTGGCATAGTGGTTAAGTACTTGGCTGCTAAACAAAAGACAGATAGTTCCAATCCACCAGTTCCTCCATGGGAGAAAGATAAGACAATCAGATTCCATAAAGATCTGCAGTCTTGGAAATCCTATGGGGCAATTCTACTCCAACTCAATGGTAGTGGTTTTTTTTTGTTTTTTTTTAATACAATTTGATAGTCCCTAATTTTAAAAGACTGCTTATAGATAAATTCTTACCTTCTGTAATTAAAAGCTGGGTGCAGAGTCCAGTTGACCTGTCTTTGTGCATCTCTTTCTCTTCCTGAAGACTCTGAGACTTTCTTCCTCACTTACCTTGTGCCCCATAAGGTTGCTCATGGCAACAAAGAGACTCTAAGAAGGAGAAAGTCTTTCACAAGAAGAGTGCAAATGAGATCTGAATAAGACAGTCTAGACAAGATTGTTCACTGAGAGGCTTAGAGGACGGGCATCTTCAATTACTGAATGCTCTAATTTTGCTTTGTACATTATGGTAGCCATTAGATGCAAGTAGCTATTTATATTTTAATTACAATTAATTAAAATTATAAATTTAGTTTCTCAGCTGCACCAGCCACATTTCAAATGCTCAATAGCCACATGAGGCTACTGTATTACCCAACACAAATACTGAGCAACCCATCAGCCACTCCTCAGAAGGAAGGTTGGGCAACCTACTTCCATAGTGATATCACTTCAGAAACCCAAGGAGGGGCCACTATGAGTCGGTTCAGACTCAACGGCAAATAACAACAACAATCACCATGTTTACAGAAAGTCCTATTGGGCAGCACTGGTCTAATTATCTAATATTAATCATAAAAATTCTATTTTTTTAATAAAAATAGACTTTTTATCATCTATCCTTTGGTGATAGAGGATCCTGACTTGCTTGACACTTATTAATTTGAAAATAAATTGTCACAGTTAGAGTCCATTGAAGACTAACGTGATCCAGCTCATGCTGTGGAATTTTCTCTTTTGAAACAAAAACAGTATCAAAATTCTTGCACTCCAAAACAAAATTCATTATCTCAGTCTTGTGCTATAATACCAATTTACGTATTATATTGATTAATTAAATGAACATAATAGGTTGGGCTTTTGCTAATCAAAGTTTTCCTGGATGTACCTAATGATGATTCATTGATATTTAAAAAAGAGATTTCAACATGTGATCAAGTGACTTCTAAGTAAATTGACTTGACTTAGGACAATTTTCATTCATAGGAAGTTAAGTCATAAAATAATACTTTTGGAAAAAAAAGAGAGAGAGTGTGCCTTTCTCAGTTAATATCTCAGATATTACTTAAAAGTCAAGGAGGAATATAGAAAAAAAAATAAAAACCTCTTCTCTTTACCCACAGATATTACAGTTCTTCGTTCATTTCCATTCAAGAAAACACAGAGGGAAAAATGAACAATTTATTCAAGTTACATTCTTGCTATGGAACAAATGTGCAGGTCTCAACACCTAACCAAATGTATAAAGTGCATTTTATCCCTGCATTTTAAAGATAATCCAAAAACTTACTTATCAATTAAATCTATATAAAACAGAAGTTTTACTATATTTGACATTTACTTTTTTAAAAACTAACAAGAAGATTAGAAACTAAGCATGAACAAACACATTGTTAACTCATTATCCTTTTTATTTTACTTTAATTGTCATTTTGGGGAAAGTTTACAGAGCAATGTGGGTTTCCATTCAATAATTCATACACATTCTGTTTTGTGACATTTACCACAATCCCCACACTGTAAAAGTTCTTCCCATTTTCTCCCTATGCCCACCCCTTCCATTCGTTCTTCTTTCCTATCACCACCCGCCTTGTAGCTCTATTCATGGGCAGATGCTGTCCCCTTGAGCTCATGTTTGATTGTTCTAATGAGTGCATCCCCTCCTGATAGTACTGTTCACCTTACATGCCTGTCAGTTGCCATCACCTTATTAGCTGCCAGTTCAATTCCTAGCTTGAAGGGTGTCTAAGGGCCATAGTCTCAGGGTTCCAGTAAACCTGGTATTTTTTTTTTTTTTTACAATTTTGAGTTTTGTTACACATTTTCCCCGACTCTATCAGGGACCTCTAATTGTGATCCCTTTTAGAGTAGTCAGCAGTGGTAGCCAGGCAAGGTCTAGCTCTTCTGGTCTCAGGCTCATGGAGGCTGGAATTCACGTGGCACATTAGTGCTCTGGACTAAGTGTTTTCTGTGTCTTTGATTTTTTTCACTCTTCTTTGTTCCAGATGGGAAGAAATCAATAGTTGTATCTTAGATAGTTGTTCACAAGCTTTCAAGACCCCAGTCACTACTCATCAAAGTAGGATGTATAGCATTGTCTTTGTGAACTATATTAGACTCTGGGTTTTTTTTTTTTGGGGGGGGGGCGGTATGTCATTTAAGAATTATGTTTATAAGGGATCTTGAAGAATTCTGTTTCCAAAGCATAGTCCCTTAGCCTAGTGGAAAGGAAGTGTTTTGGTAATAGATGTGGAAGAAATATAAATATCAGGGTATTACCTTTTGTTTTTAGTGGGCCCCAAAGTTTTGTACATAGAGTCACTATGAGTCAGAGCCAACAAGATGGCACCTAACAACAACAGAGCTTTGTTTAGTTTTTCAATCTCCCTGCAATACTGCAAGAGTCATTTGACTCATGAATTAAAACTTTAGTGCTCAAATTCTAAAAACGACAATGGTACACAGATCATAAGGCCCTAAAAAGCAGGGGAAATAGTTATAGAGTATGGTGCATATGTAAAAGAAATATTTTTACAAGTCTTGTAAAGTGTATGGAATATAAAAACTGAAAGTCAAAAATGTCACTAAGACACAAAGCAGCATTATAATATATTTTTATGAGAAATATAGCTGTATTCTAGTTAGGTATTTTGTTCGGAAGTCTGAGTAATTAATCATGTCTGTGCTTTATATAGCCAACATTCTATTTTAATAGAAAAAAAAAAAACCTATTGGAGAACGCCAGTAGGTGCTCTTCAACTGTTAATATGTGAAGAATTTGAAGAAGACTCACAGCAAAGTAATAAAAATGAGTAAAGATCGTGGAATAGGATTTAGGAATAAAGGTTAAATGATTTGACATTATTTAAACCTAAAGAAGTGAAGAGCAGGCAGCGTTTTAACAATGATTTCCAAAACATGAAGGTTTATTATAAAAGAAATGGGTCTCCAATTCTAGTATGAAAGGAAATACTGAAAGATAAGTAGACCTCTATTTTCTAGTGCAATGGAAGAATACATTCTGTCACTGCTTAGAAAACACTGCTTTCAGGTGGCAGGTAGAACAAGAACTTATGGTTGCTTTTTTTTTCTAAGTTACATAAAATAAAATATATCATAGAACAGAGGCAAGCTCCCTTCCATCTTCCATAGCCCCTTCTAATGCCACCTTATCTTGCAGATTCATTTCTGCTACTAGGAGAGGAAATAATAGTTACACACTTCACTCTTCCATCAAACATAAACATAAACAAAAGGAAACATATCACCACCACAACCACCAAGCCTGTTTTTTTCCAAGCAAAATTTATTTAAACACAATAAAAAGGAGACAGAGAAACTATAAGGAAAAAAATGAGAAGACTTAAGTCTCCGATATTTAAAAGTTTAACATTGAGTGGTTGATGAAAAAATTGAACATCATTTAAGTTAGATCAACCAAAAAACCAAAAACCCATTGCCATCTAGTCAATTCCAACTCATGGCAACCCCCATTGGGTTTCCAAGGCTGTGAATCTTTATGGGAGTAGATTGTCTCATCTTCCTCCCATGGAGCAGCTGGTGGGTTTGACAGCCAACCTTCTGGTTAGCAGCCAAATGCCTTAGGCACTGACCCACCAGAGCTCCTATATCACTAAAAGGAAGCAAAATGCTTGTTCAAAAGATACTCCTCAAAAGACATAAGATGTTAGATCAAAGAGGGTTTAAATTCCATCTCAGCCATTTGCTAACTGAATGGCCTTATACTCATGTTATTTTAAATTCAGTCAATCAACAAATATTTATTGAGAATGTATTATGGTGTTGGGCACTGTTCAGGCCCCCAGGGAAATATAAGTGTGAAAAACAGAATAACTTCTAGACTCATGGAGTTTATACTCCACTGTAGAAGGATTATTTAGGTCCTTATATGCCATTGCAAGTACTTTGGCTTTTACAGTGAGAATGTTTTAAATAGAAGAGAGACATGCTATAATAAAATTTGTTAGAAGATTAGTCCTGAT
>NW_006922412.1:324805-335099 GCF_000298275.1 Orycteropus afer afer
AAAAAAAAAAAAAAAAGCTGATTCTGTAAATATTTTTAATGTAGAGTCAATAGGATTTGTTGACAAACTGGATGTGAAATATGCTGTAGAAGTGAAATACAGCCACAGGGTTTTGGACTGAACTATCCAACAGATAGAGTTGCCTTAACTGACATGGGGAAGACAGTGGGTTGAACAGGTTGTGAGGTATATGATAAGGCAATCAATTTTGAACAAATATTGAGATGCCTATTAGAACACACCATGGAAATGTCAAGAGCACCATTAGATGAGCTTCACATCTCTGAGCATCCTTCTGCTTATCTATAAGATGTGGTAATAATATTCCTATCTTCCAGAGATGTCAAAATCAGAGATAACATATGTAACACAGAAGGCAATCAACAGAATGAATGGTAATCACCATTACTGTTCAACACCCAGCAATATCATCCAGTCATTCAGACTCATAGTGACCCTATAGGACAGAGTAGAACTGCCCCATAGTGTTTCCAAGGCTATATATCTTTACAAAAACAGACTGCTTCATCTTTCTTCTGTACAGCAGCTGATGGATTTGAACTGCCAACCTTTTGGTTAGCAGCTGAATGCTTTAAAACTACACTAACGTCAGTAGGAAAGACCAAGATCAACAAGTTAACTATAAGGGACAGTTAATTATGGTCACAATTATACTGTAAAATACCCAACAATACAATCTTAAGGGCATACCACAGTAAGCATTATTTAGCTGGCTCTCATCTGATCTAGCTGATTTAGGCTGCCCTCCCTCATTTGTCTGCTGCCAGCTGGCAACTCAACTCGTTCAGGTTGGTGTCAGCTGGGAGTGCCCCTGCTCCATGTGTCTCTCATCCTCCTCCTGTGATTAGTATATTTGTCTCATACTGATAATAGTTGCACACAAGAGAGGAATACTAGACAGTTAAGAAAAAAATGACTTCATTGATTTTACCCCTAGGTTTTACATTGTTGCTCTTATTGTTAGCTGTCATAGAGTTGGCCCCCAATTCATGGTGACCTGATGTTAACAGAGAAAAACTGCTTCATAGGGCTTTCTTGGCTATAATCTTTATGGAAGCAGTTTATCAAGCCTTTTCTTCAACGGAATCACTGGGTGGGTTCAATAAGCCAATGTTTGGGCTAGCAGCCAATCACAAGCACCACAACTAAAACTAATTCCAGTGTGCAGCAGTCTCAGAAGTCCACCTCTAAACGCCTCTGGTCTGCTCAGAACCCTCAAGCCCCTATTTCCTCGCACTGACAGACATTCATCCTAGAGGCACTTGTCCCAGGGCCATCATGCTCACAAATGAATTTAAACAGCGTGTGATGCAATGGGTCATAACAGGTCTTCATGTCATCAGCATAATCTGACCACATTGTTGCTGGAGATACAGGCTCAACCATGAAAGATATTTTCCACTTTAAATATACGGAGGAAATGCATATCTCTCGCTGCTCAACTCAATTGGCCAATCTTTTCTTAGTCACCAAAATAATTCTAGTCCATTGTTAATAGTGCCTCAGATTCAGGTTCAATGCCAAAAATGAGTAGTTAACTTTGTCCTATCACTCACTTTCGTTCTCAGCCTTAGCCTAACTTCTGGAAAATCTGAGCTGAAGATACAGCAAGCGGCCTCTAAGAATTGAGCGATGTTCCCTCAATTAGATCATTTTTTATGAGCTGATGTTTTCATTGATGGGGTAAATATACTAATCAGGCCAAGTTGATACTTTTGTTGTTGTTATGTGCCATGGAGTTGGACTCAACTCATAGCAACCCCTCCTTGGGTCTCCAAGGCGGTGTCACTACGGAAGTAGATTGCCCAACCTTCCTTCCGAGGAATGGCTGGTGGGTTTGAACCACCAGCCTCCTGGTTAGCAGTCAAGTGCCTTACTTAAATGCAATACAAAAGGCTCTGTTATGTATGTTTATATTATGTATAGACACATATAGCCTATAACTTTAAATATAGTTTAAGAGGATGGAATTATGGTTTAATTATTAATTAAGCAATATGTGGCAAGGCAACAGTTCTGACATTTATGAGAAAATTAAATTTCCAACATAGAAAGCATAAGACACAGTCGGGTGCATCCAATCCCCCAAGGATGTGATTATCTAATGATAAACCATGTTCTCTGCAGCTGCATGATTGCTGTCACCAAAAAAATGTTTATTATAAGTAAGACTGTGTTCTTTCTGTATGGAGAATAGATGAAGTTGGGTGCACAGAATATCAAACAGATGTTTCAACCATGTTGGGTATCTTCGATGGATTAATTCTTGCTATTTAAACTGGACTACACTTGAAAGCAGATACAGTCTATATGTGGAAAATGTAAATATTTCTCAAGCAAATTTCCCATCACTGTGAATTAACAAACAGCTAGCAAAGGTATAGATGCAGGCGGTTTTATCTTTTCCAGCTTCGTTTCATGTACATATACACAGAAGCTCATGAGAATAATACTGACTCAGGATGATTTGGGAAATTTTTCTTTTAGTAAGACTACCTCTGCTATTGTTCTACAGTCTGTGAGAGCACTGACAGGGGCTTGACATGAGATTCTGGGTTTTCTCTTTCTTTTTTTTTCCCCCCTTACATATTGTTGTTGTGTGCCGTCAAATTGGACCCGACTCATAGTGACCCCTCCTTGGGTTTCTGAGACGGTATTGCTATGGAAGTAGATTGCCCAACCTTCCTTCCGAGGAGTGGCTGGTGGGTTTGAACCGCCAGCCTTCTGGTTAGCAGTCAAGTGCCTTAGGCACTACAGAATAACCCTAACATTTTTGAAATTGCATAAAATCTTCACCTCATTAGCCCTACGATATTCTAGGAAATCTATGTTGTGTTGTTAGGTGTTGTCAAGTCTATTGCAACTCCAAGGGACCCCATGTGACAGGGTAGAACTACCCCATAGGGTTTTCTAAACTGTAATCTTTATAGGAGCAGATCTTTCTCAGCAGAGCCACTGGTGGATTTGAACTACTGGCCTTTCAGTTAGCAGGAGACTGCATAACCATTGGCTCCCTTTGTTGGATTAAATTCCTTTTTTAAAAAAAAAAAGAAAAAAAAAAAGATTTCATCTGATATTTAGATTTACTCCCAGTTAACAAACTACAAAGAACAGAATAGTAAGGGGCTTTGGTGGCAGACAAATACATTTGCCACTTCATAGCTGTATGATTCTGGGCAAATTATGGAGCCACAGTAATCCTCAAGGTTCTACTCTTTTCCTCATTTTGAAAATGGAGATATTAGCAACCTCATTAGGAATCTGTGAAAATCCAATGAAATAATGTATTCAAACAATATCCCACAGCCTAGCATTGATTCGCATAAGTCTGCAGTTTTGGGGACACAGTGGTGACCCACTCACGGAACTTATAGTGGGTGTGGGAGGGGTGCAGTCCAGATAATAACCATAATCATTTAAAGAAAATAATTATTACATGCCGAGTTGAAAAGGAAACAGACAAGCAGCTGACATAAGGAGTAATGGGAGAAGTATGCATTTTGTCTTAAAGGAAACGAGAAGCTATAGAATCTTGGTAAGCAGAAAACCAAAGCCAAACCAAACTCACTGCCGTCGAGTCAGTCCCGACTCATAGTGACCCCTCCCTGGGTTTCCGAGGCAGTATCGCTATGGAAGTGGATTGCACAGTCTTCCTTCTGAGGCGTGGCTGGTGGGTTTGAACCACCAGGCTTCTGGTTAGCAGTCAAATGCCTTAGGCACTACGCCACCAGAGCTCCTTGGTAAGCAAAGCCATTGATAAAATTGGGTTGTTCATATATATTTACTTTTGCAGCTGATTTTACTATCATGTCAGGTATGCAAAGGGCAGTTCACCCCATTCATGAGCACAGCTCTACTGCTGTCTTTCACCCTGTCCGTGATTTACACCCAGGCGCTGAGAGCTCAGTTAAAATCTCCTGTGTCCCACATGTCCAATTCCCACTTAGATACTTCTTCAATGTTCCGTTTTCAAAAGGACTTGAGTCGATTGTCAACACGTGTTAGTTGAAAGTACCTAATACCTTTTAGAGTTTTCTTTTGTTCACTTTTACACGGGCTGTTAAAGAATTCAACTATTTGTTCATTTCAGGTGAGTCTGTTAAAAATTCAAATATCTGACAGTCTCCAAGTGTGCAAGGAACGTCTCTAAGTGTGCACGGGACTGCTAACTGAAAGGCTGGCCATTTGAATCCACCCAGCTGCACCACAGTAGAGGGGCCTGGTGATGTGTTCAGTAAAGATTACAGCCAAGAAAATCTTAGGGAACAGAATTATTCTGTAACAAATGGAATTGCTGTGAGTTGGAATCAACTTGACAGCAACTCACAGCAATAATTCTTAGAAACTATAGCTATGAGAGATCTTATTCATGTATACTATAGCAGAAAGTTCTTTCTGCTATCTCCTTACACAACATCATCCACTCTTGGACACCAGTTTTGCATTTTAGGTCACCCATCTCTATGAGCATCTGTAATTTGGTCCAGATATTCAAATAACTTTACCATTAACAACTGAAGTCACTTTGTCAAATTATTTCCATGGCAGCTGAATTTGACAGGAGATTAAGCATCTGGCAGGTGATTAATTAGATGCAATATCTAGTGTATGATTTGTAAATATTACATACAATTCTGCCAGAGTAAATACAGGCTAAAAGAAAAGAAGTTACTGTATTATTCCTCATAAGGTCTCAAGGTCAAAACTATAAAACATGCAAAAGTAAATGTGGAAAGTTGGAGAATTTAATGAAAAACTTAGTTGCCGATGTTTCTACTCCTTTTGTTTTCAGTTTTGAATATTTATCCTTTCACTTAACAGTAAGTCAAAACTAAAAACCAAACTCACTGCCATCAAGTCGGATCCGACTCATAGAGACCCCTCCTTGGGTTTCCGAGGCGATATCACTACAGAAGTAGATTGCCCAACCTTCCTTCCAAGGAGTGCCTGGTGGGTCTGAACCTCCAGCCTTCTGGTTAGCAGTCAAATGCCTTAGGCACTATGCCACCAAAGTACTGGGTCTCGCTTATTTTCAAGTAATTTCAAATTTATAGAGGAATTGCAATAAAGAAACCAAAATGCTCCTATACAGCCCTCAGCCAGAATCATCCATTGTTAACTTCTTTTTTTTGTCTCTGAATGATTTGAGTGGAGGTTGCAGCTAATATCCCCTGTAAAGGCAGTGGTGGTTCAGTGGGAGAAGCGTCACCTTCCCTGCAGGGAGACCCGGGTTAAATTCACGACCAAGGCACTGCCTGCACAGCCACCACTCATCTGTCAGGGGAGCTTTCTTGTTGCTGTGAGGCTCAGATGGACTAGGAAGAAAGATTTGGTGATCTACCTGTGGTAATCAGCCAACAAACTCTATGGATCACAGTGGCCCAGATCATGGTGTGTCCATGCTATGGGAGGTCCTCATGAGTCGAGGGAGCTGACAGGTAACAGCAACAATACCCAAAAATGCTAGAGTGTGTATTTCATAAAAGGAAGGACATACTATGACTGAACCACATTACAATGATAACTTTCAGGATATTTGACATCAATACAATGTTAATATTTAATATGGAATTTATCTTCAAATTTTGCTACTTGTCCTAATAACCACATTTCTAACCCATAGATAATTAATCTTATTTATTTCTGATGTAGTTTCCCTAGGTATATTTTTAGAAAAATTAGCAAATACACATATATTTTCTTATTTTCCTTATATAAAGTGTAACATACTATACATACTTATTTTGCATTTTGCTTGTTACTTTGCTAGAAACCACTACCAATCAGGTCATAAATATATGAAATGCTTTGTTTTTCCACATCATTCCTACTTTTAGAATGTGTTGCCAAAGCAAGCAATAAACAAGCTGTTTCACATGGAATCAATAATTTTCTGTTGTTGTTGTAGGCGCTGTTGAGTCAACTCCGACTCACAGCAACCCTATGTACAACAGAACAAAACACTGCCCATTCATGCACCATCCTCACCATCCTTGCTATACTTGAGCCCATGTCAATCCATCTTGTTGAGCGTCTTCTTCCCCTTTTTCACTGACCCTCCACTTTACCAAGCATGATGTCCTTCTCCAAAGAATGGTCCCTTCTGACAACATGACCATAGTAGGTGAGACGAAGTCAGGCCATTCTCACTTCCAAGGAGCACCAGGCTGCACTTCTTCCAGGACAGATTTGATCATTCTTCTGGCAGGCCATGGAACTTTCAGTATTCACCACAATTCAAAAGCATCAACTCTTCTTCAGTCTTCCTTGTCCATTGTCCAGCTTTCACATGCATATGAGGCAATTGAAAACACCATGGCTTGGGTTAGGTGCAACTTAGTTTTCAAAGAGACATCTTTGCTATTCCACACTTTAAACAGGTCTTTTGCAGAAGGTTTTCCCAGTGCATTATGACATATAATTCCTTGACTGCTGCTTCCAAGGGTGTTGATTGTAGATCCAGCTAATATCAAGTAAAGTTGTTGTTGTTGTTGTTGTTGTTATGTGCCGTCGAGTCAGCCCCAACTCATAGTGACCCCTCCTTGGGTTTCCAAGGCAGTATCACTACAGAAGTAGGATTGCCCAACCTTCCTTCTGAGGAGTGGATGTTGTGTCACCTGTTAAATAGATTTCCTCCAATTCTGATGCCACGTTCTTTTTCAAAGAGTCCAGCTTCCTGGATTATTTTCTCAGGACAGACACTGAATAAGTATGGTGAAAGGATACAAAACTGATGCACATCTCTCTTGATTTTAAACCACATGGTTCTGCCTCTTGATCTATGTACAAGTTCCTCATGAGTACAATTAAGCTCTCTGGAATTCCCATTCTTCGTAATGTTATCCTTAATTTGTTATGATCCACATAACTGCATGCACAGCCACCACTCATCTGTCAGGGGAAGCTTGCTTATTATTGTGAGGCTAAGATGGACTAGGAAGAAAGATCTGGTGATCTACCTGTGGTAATCAGCCAACAAAAACTCTATGGATCACAGTGGTCAAGTCCCATGGTATGTCCATTGTATGGGAGGTCCTCATGAGTTGAGGGAGTTGACAGGTAACAACATGGCTGGATGTAAGCATCCATCCAAATGCTTTTGCAAAGTTAATGAAACACAAGTAAACATATTTCTAATTTGCTTTGCTTTTGCCCAAGATCCATATGATAGCCTTCATTCCATATACTCTTCTGTATCTAGCTTGCATTTCTAGAAGTTCATGCAATCTCTGATGTCATATCTATCACCAGAGCCATATTTTCCAACTACTGATGATTCTTCTTTGTTTCCAACTTTTGCATTCCCATAATTACCAACACACCATGATTGCATGTTTGGTAAATTTCAGACTGCTGAAGTTGACAAAAAATCTCCAATTTCTTCATATTCAGCTTTAGCAGTTGGTAGATAAATTTAACTAACAGTAGTATTAACTGGTCTTCATTGTAGGGTTTTGGATATTAGCCTATCACTGACAGCACTATACTTCAGGATAGATCTTGAAACATTCTATGTGATGATGAATATGATGCCATTCCTCTTCAATCTGTCACTCCCAGCATAGTAGATCTTAAGATCGTCTGATTCAAAATGGCTAATACCAGTCCATTTTAGCTCACTAATGCCTAGAATAATGATCTTTATGCATTCCATTTCATTTTTTTAAAACTTCCAATTTTCCTACATTCATACTTCGTACATCCATGTTCCTATTATTAATGGATGTTTGCAGCTGTTTCTTCCCATTTTGAGTTGTGCCCCATCATCAAATGAATGTCCTGAAAGCTTACTCCATAAGTCATTAAGGCCAATTCAACTTTTACGAGGTAGCTCTAGGAACCAAAAAACCCACTCTCATTAAGTAGGTTCTGACTCATAGCAACCCTATAGGACAGAGTAGAATGCCCCATAGAGTTTCCGAGGCTATAAATCTTTATGGAATCAGACCACTTCATCTTTCTCCCACAGAGCAGCCAGAGGGTTCAAAACACCGACCTTTTGGTTTACAGCCCCATACTTTAACTGCTGCATCACTTGAGTTAAAGTGGTTCCATGAACTGATAACCAGCATGGGTGCACCAACTGTTACCAATCCATAGTGGCTAAGTACAGAAATTGAGACTAATTGTGCTTGCAAATTTGTCTGGGGAATTTGATGAAATAATTTCATGTCCACTGAATCCAATAATAAGAAAAAACTGGGATTGCATTTTCATGCCTTTAATATTTTACTTTTCTAATATTTTTTATTAGATTTTATGGAAATATGTATCTTTGATGAATTTTAGATTAAAAAAAACTGATCTTTTGCTATTGTTCAAGTGAACTTCTATGTGTGTGCTTTAAAAAAAAAAAACCTTAAAATTATAAAGTCCGAAGAAATAATCTTAGTAGAAATTAGTAAAAACATTGAATTAACTTGTCCAATCTGCTAGATACTGAAAATGGAAACGTTTCATTTAATTTCACTTAACAAACAGCTGCTGAACATCTTCTACATATAAAACCAAAACCAAACCCCCTGCCGTTGAGTTGATTCTGACTCACAGCCACCCCCACTGGGTTTCCAAGGCAGTAAATTTTTGTGGAAGTAGACTGCACCACCTTCCTTCTGTGGAGCAGCTGGTGGGTTTGAACAACCAACCTTCTGATTAGCAGTCAAATAACTTAGGCACTCCACCACCAGAGCTCCTTTTTTCTACATATAAAACATAGAAAATTTATATTGATTTTTAAGGGTAACTAGGAACAAGCAATGAAATATATGTGGGTTTTAGAGTCCAAGAGGTAGTCCAAAGTTCAAATCCGAGCTTCACCGCTCAACATTCTTTGAGGTTTCGTCCCTTCTTCAATAAAACAGGAATAATAATGTCAAATTCACTTAATTGTTATGAGTATAAAGACAGTTTAAGGTAGATATTCATATCTCTAGATATGCTTGCTTGACACACACTTATTTTGTTATTATTATTATCTTTGTAAGAGGTATATCCCATCTAGACTAAGCTACCAGTCTTTGTTGCATTATTTCCTACCTGCTTCACTAACATGTTCCCATTTTAATTAGTGGATTAATGATTTGGTACACACTAACCAGTAAGCCAGCCTGGGACCCTCAGAAGGTGGGTGTTTGCGTGCGTGGAGCCATCCCAGGAGCAAAGCCGCAGTAAGCCAGCCTGGGAGCAGCAGAAGGAAGGTGTTCGCATGTGCAGAGGCACCCAGGGGCAAGGTTGGAGTAAGCTAGCTGGGAGCAGGGGAAGGTGGGTGTTTGAGTGTGCAGAGCACCCCAGGGGCAGCCCAGGTAAGTGAGCAGGAGACCAGGAAATGAGTGGAGCAGTTTGGAAAAGCTAAGAGAGACAAACTTGTCTGTCAGGTAGTTGCACTGTGGTGGCGTAAGTGTTGCTGTGAGGCTGGAGGCCATGCCACCAGTGTTTCAAATGGCAGCAGGGCTATCCAGGGCGGACAACTCTCAGTGGAGCCTTCAGACTAAGACAGATTTGAAAGAAGGAAGAGGTCATCCACTTCTCAAAATTGGCCAGTGAAAACCTTGTGAATAACAGTGAAACACGGTTTGATATATTACTGGAAATCTTTATGACTAATTGTGAAACACTGACCAATATAGTGCTGGAAGATGAACCCCTCAGGTCGGAAGGCACTCAAAATGCGACTAGAGAACAGCTGCCTCCTAGAATAGAGCCAACCTTAATGATGTGGGTAGAGTAAAGCTTTTGGGAACCCCATCTGCTGATGTGGCATGTCTCAAGATTTGAAGAAACAACTGCAAACATCTATTAATAATTGGAACATGGAATGTATGAAGTATGAATCTAGGAAAATTGGAAGTTGTCAAAAATGAAATGGAATGCAAAAAGATTGATATCCTACACATTAGTTAGTTGAAATGGACTGGTTTTGTGCATTTTGAATCAGACAACCATATGATCTACTATGCTGGGAATGACAAATTGAAGAAGAATGGCATGGCATTCATCATCACAAAGAATGTATCAAAATCTATCCTGAAGTACAATGCTGTCAGTGATGGGAAAATATTCATATGTCTATGAGGAAGATAAGCTACTACTACTATTATTCAAATTCACACACCAACCACCAAAGCCAAAGATGAGGAAATTGAAGATTTTTACCAACTTCTGCAGTCTAAAATTGACCAAACTTGCAATCAATCTGTGTTAATTATCACTGGTGATTGGAATGCAAAAGTTGAAAACAAAGAAGAATCACCAGTAGTTAGAAAGTATGGCCTTG
>NW_006922412.1:335884-336536 GCF_000298275.1 Orycteropus afer afer
GAATACACAGTCACTGTACCAAAAAGAATTGGTAGATGATCATCCATTTCAGGAGGTGGCATATGATCAAGAACCAATGATACTGAAGGAAGAAGTTGAAGCCACACTGAAGGAATTGGCAAAAAAACAAGGCTCCAGGAATTGATGGAATACCTATTGAGATGCTTTAACAAACAGATGCTGTGCTGGAGGCACTCACTCAGTTATGCCAAGAAATTTGGAAGACAGCTACCTGGCCAACTGTCTGGAAGAGATCGCATTTGTACCTAATCCACAGAAAGGTGATCTCACTGGATGTGGAAATTATCAAACAATATCACTGATATCACACACAAGTAAAATCATACTGAAGATAATTCAAAAGTGGTTACAGCAGTATATTGACAGAGAACTTCCAGAAATGCAAGCTGGATTCAGAAGGGGACATGGAGTAAGGCATATCATAGCTGATGTCTGATGGATCTTGCTCAAAGTAAAGAATACCATAAAGATGTTTACTTGTGTTTTATTACTATGCAAAGGCATTCAATTGTGTGGATCATAACCAATTATGGATAACATTGAGAAGAATGGGAATTCCAGAACACTTAATTGTACTCATGGGGAACCTGTACATAGACCAGGAGGCTGTCATTCAAACAGAACAAGGGGA
>NW_006922412.1:337331-347906 GCF_000298275.1 Orycteropus afer afer
AGAATGCTCCTTGGAAGCGACAATGGCCAGACTTTGTCTCACCTACTTTGGTCATGTTGTCAGAAGGGACCATTTTCTGGAGAAGGATGTCATGCTTGATAAAGTGGAGGGTCAGCAAAAGAGAAGACCCTCAACAAGATGAATTGACATGGTGACTACATCAATGGGTGCAGATGTAGTAGGGTTCATGAGGCTGGCACAGGACCAGGCAGTGTTTTGTTCTGTTGTACATAGGGTTGCTATGAGTCAGAGACGACTCGACAGCACCTAACAACAACTCACATTAACTGGAATATGAAGGTGCTTGGCCTCTAAAACCCATTGCCATTAAGTCAATTCTAAATCATACCAACCCTACAGGACAGAGTAGAATTGCCCCATAGGGTTTCCAAGTCGTGTAATCTTTACAGAAGCAGACTGCTTCATTTTTCTCGTGTGGAACAGCTGGTAGTTTTAAACCTCTGACCTTTGAGTTAGATAAAGAGGCAACCACTGCACTACCAGGGCTCCACTTGGTGTCAGAGGGAGTCATATGAAATACTGAATCCAAATACGTGTTCAAAATATATTAAGCCAGGGATCAAGTTGATAATTCATAGTCAGAGAAAGGAACTTTTCATATATCTCTTTGTCTTTCTAAATATCCATCTTAGAAAAAGCTATAAAATTTTCAAAAAAATCAAAGTTTGTGAGTTATCTAGTGATGGAAAATACATTGTGGTATGGAAAAAGGCACCACGGAATAAGAGTCATTCTTGAAATTCTTATTACAGTTTCTCATCTGCCCATTTTTTATATCAATATGATGTCTTCGTTTGCTTGCCTCTTCAAAAAAGTGCTTCTCTGGCATCCAAAGTGATTTTAAGATTGAGTTTCCATTTAAAAAGCCTGAATTGGAAGTTAACACTGAAGCAAAGCACAAATAGAAACTCGAACTTGAAAGCTGCCTGGGCACCCTGTTGAACAGCTATTGAAGCAAGGTTGGCGAGGCAATTTGGTATGCGGCTTCTTCCCGGCAGCGTCTCATCGCTCTGGCTGCTGTGTTCAGCAGTTCTTTGTTGACGTCTAGTCCGCAGTCCTTTTTTTTCCCCCCTTTCAAAAAGCTAATTTGAGGTTTTTATTTTCGATAGCAATCTGGTTGTATAGTCTCTGGTACCTACTGGTGTTTCAGAGAGGCGCGAAATGAAAAATAATGCTTTCGTTCTGAAGCACGCTATTTTTCTATATTCTCAATCAAGGATATTTGGATTTTATTTGGAGACAGAAAATGTGGGTGGGGGTGAGAGAGAGAGTGTGAAGGCAAGAGCAAAAGTGAGACACAGAGAGACAGAGAGAGAAGAAATGTCAATATGAGGGCCTGGGGAAAAATTTAGGAAAGAAAATATTCTTAAAATAAAAGTCGAAATTAATGACAGCTTATTGCAGCTATTTGTTCACAGCTGCCTGCTGAGTCTAAACATTTCTGAAGTGCCCTTCCGCGCTGACTCGGGGCAGGGCCGTATGACTTGCTTTGGTCCACGGGAGATTTGAAAAGTGTTTGTGGATTGCAACTCCTGGAAACTGCTGCTATATGAACAAGCGTGGGCTAGCCTCTGGATAAGAGACTCGTAACTCAGCAGTTTCCCTTGAGACTGGCAGGGACTTGGGCTAGCCAGGTCACACAGACCCCTAACTCAATATCCTTGATATTTTAGCCTACGTACAGACCACCGCATAATTCTGGCTGCTGGCATCAGAAAAATGATTAGTTGGCAAACCAGGTGCTTGGGTGAGATAAAGAGGCAACAAATTAAAAGGCCCTAAATTTGACTGGTTATAAAATGCTGATAAACATCCGGATTTTTTTTTTTTTAAGACTCTCATTAGGTGCCAACGAGGTGCAGAGATGTGCAGTAAAGGTCAACGTGATAGACAAAGTGACCTTTCACCAGAAATGAGCAAGAACAAGAATCTCTCACCGGGGCTTGAACTTGGGTTCAGAGCCATAACACATGCATAACATGAACCTCAGAAACCCACCCATTTCATGAATAAAGTTGATGCCTCTCTCCCCCTAAGATCCATTATAAACCTTACGAATCCCTTTGTTCCGGGAGAGTCCAGATGCTAGCTAGCATAGGCAAAGGCCCCCTCCATCTCTCCCTTGTGAGCCCCTCCCCTCTCCTCTGTCTTTTTAATAAACTTCGCTCTGTGTGGACATTTTGCCTCTCCTGTTCAATTCTTTGTCATTAGAAAGCAAGGATCCCTGCTGAGGGTCTCCCGCACCCTGATAACACCCTCTCACCCCAGCTGACATTAAGCCAAACCAGGAAGCAGGGCCACCCTACTGATTTGCATCTCAGTGCAGATGCATGAGGGAATCACCCAGCTCCGCCTCACATAGATCACCAACTTAACAAATCAGGAGCCACATTAATGGCTGCTGCCTGAAGCCACTACATTTAGGGTGGTTTGTTGTACAGCACTAGATAACTGTTGCAAGCCCATTTGAGTTTTGTTCTTCACAGGGCTTGTTGTTGTTAGGGACCAACAAGTCAATCTCAACTCATAGCCACTCCATGTGAAAAAGGAGAACTGCTCCATAGAGTTTTCTAGGCTGTGCTCTTTATGGGAGGAGCTCCGGTAGCATAGTGCCTAAGGCACTTGACTGCTAACCAGAAGGCTGGCGGTTCAAACCCACTAGCCACTCCTCAGAAGGAAGGTTGGGCAATCTACTTCCATAGCGATACTGCCTCGGCAATGAATCGGGTCCGACTCCACGGCACATAACAACAACAACAACAACAATCTTTATGGGAGCTGATCAACAGGTCTTTCTCCCATGGAGTGGCTGGTGGTTTCAAATCACCAAGCTTACAGTTAACAGATGAACACTCAACTATTGTGCTACCACAGCTTTTTTTAAAATGTCTTAGACAAATGCAAGGCAATAATATTCTTATCATGTATCCAATTTCAGGATTATTGCTCATAATAGATGTGCTTGAAAGAAAAACCAGTTCTATTCATAATAACAAGCAAACATTATTGCCACCTATTTTCATTTCTCAGCAGACTTTATTTTAAAATCTTATTATCTTAAAGGTTGCAAGTACTGAATCTATAGTTTTATAGAAAAATCATTTATGAAAACTACTTAGCATGGTGCCTGGAATATATTAGGCTTTTAGAAAACATTACGTTCTTTTTTTTTTTTTCTTTTTGGAAAAAAAAAATTAAAACCCTGAACAATGACAGTAAAATAAATAACTGAGCAATTCAAAAATTAACAATCATACTCACATCTAGGTCAAGGTATTAAATGTAAATTCTCATAGTAAGGAAAATATAGTACAATATTTCTGGTCCTCAATCAAAGAAGGAGCCACTGAAGAAATGATTTAAATTAACTAAGAGGAAATGCCTTGTGAAGAAATGGGCCAATAGCAGGCCTTTATTTCATACCTGCCAAATGAATGAATAGTTTTGGTCAGATTTCCTTGTAAACATGATAATAGTATTTAGTAACTGATTTTTTTTAATTTAAATAAACCTAGAATTTGTGAATTTATGGGATATGGCTACTTTGTTATCAGATAATTTCTTTAATTCATGGAGTCCAAAACCCACTGCCATCAAGTCGGGTCCCACTCATAATGGCTGGATAAGACAGAGTAGAACTGCATCATAGGGTTTCCAAGGCTGCAAATCTTCATGGAAGCAGACTGCCTCATCTTTCTCCCACAGTGTGGCTGGTGGGTTCAAACTTCCAACATTTTGGTTAGCAGCCAAATGCCTTGCCCACTACATGACCAGAGCGCCTAAATAATGGAGTTAGGCAATGAAAATGTTTTATAACAAAGTGGATTCTGTCGTGAGCAGGGTTTCCGCATACATTCCTCAAGCTCATCTGTTAATGTGAACTTTTTAAAAAGTATGCTAATGCAAGGGAAAAGAACATATTTAGAGGCTGGGTCGGACTGTTCTGGTGTCCTCCAGGGATAGAATGTTTTACTGTGTGTTTATTGCTTACCTGGAGCCTGTGAATTATTTAGTTTGATGCTGAGTAGAAGCAACTTTTTATGATTCAATTCTTTGTCTTAACATGAGAAAAATTGTGAGATGGCATCAAGAATATCATACATGAAGAAAGCAGGAGGTCACTAAAAAGATGAAAAAAGAAGAGAAGACCAAAATGGAAGACAGAAGACCCTCTGAAACTTGCCCTTGAGCAGAGAGTAGCTAAAGCAAATGGAAGAAATGACAAGAGAAAAGAGCCGGATAATGTTCTTGATGTCATCCCACAATTCTGGTTTTCGGTCATTGGTGTTCAATGCATCAAATCTATTCTTTAGATGGTCTCTGAATTCAGGAGGGAAATATTCAAGGTCATATCGTGGCTCTCATGGACTTGTTTTAATTGTCTTCAACTTCAACTTGAATTTGCATATGAGCAGTTGATGGTCTGTTCCACAATCAGCTCCTGGCCTTGTTTTGGCTAAAGATATTGAGCTTCTCCATCGCCACTTGCCACATGTAGTCAGTCTGATTCTTGTGTACTCCATCTGGCGAAATTCACATGTTTAGCCACCCTTTGTGTTGTTGAAAAAAGGTATTTGCAATGAATAAATTTTTGGTCTTGCAAAAGTCTATCATGCAATCTCCAGCGTTATTTCTGTCACCAAGGCCAAATTTTCCAACAACCAGTGATTCTTCTTTGTTTCCAACTTTTGCATTCTAATCACCAGTGATAAGCAATGCATCTTGATTGCATGTTCCGTCAATTTCAGACTATAGAAGTTGATAAAAAAAAAATCTTCAATTTCCTTGTCTTTGGCTTTGGTGGTTGGTGTGTAAATTTGAGTAATTCCACAAATAATAAGCACTCACCAAATATGTGTCAGAATTGATTCAATGGTAATGGGTGTGTTAGGTGATGCAAATGGTTTGTCCTCAGCAATTAACCAAAATGTTAACTCTTCTAATCCACCCAGCAGTACCATGGAAGAAAGGCCTGAAGATTGTTGTTGTTGTTATGTGCTGTGGAGTTGGACCTGACTCATAGCGACCCCTCCTTGGGTTTCTGAGGCAGTACCACTACGAAAATAGATTGCCCAAACTTCCCTCCAAGGAGTGGCTGGGGGTTTGAACCTCCAGCCTTCTGGTTAAGGCCTGAGGATATTAACATGAAAAGGAACAAATTATCATGAATTGTTGTTGTTGTTTGCCGTTGAGTCGGCCCGACTCATAGCGACCCCTCCTTGGGTTTCTGAGGCGATATCACTACGGAAGTAGGATTGCCCAACCTTCCTTCCGAGGAGTGGCTGGTGGGTTTGAACCGCCTGCCTTCTGGTTAGCAGTCAAGTGCCTTAGCCACTACGCTACCAGAGCTCCCATGAAGGCTACATATAAATTCTAATTCCCTTTTTTGTCCTCCACACAAACATTTTTCATATAAAATATTTGATGGGTTTTAGACAACAGAGAAGGAGCCCTGGTAGTGCTGTGTTTAAAGGGCTCGGTTGCTAAGTGAAAGGTTGATAGTTTGAACCCATCATCTGCTCTGCAGGAGAAAGGTGTGGTAGTTTGCTTCTATAGAGACGTGGAGCCTTGGACAGCTTTACAAACTTGTATAGGGCTGCTGTAAGTTGGAATAGACCTAAGGTTAGTGAATTTGTGTTTGGTTATGCAATGCAGATGGGTTAAATTTATACAGAGTTGGAATCAATGAGGTTCTCATGAAATTCTACGATGACTCTACAGTAAACAAATTATTATTATCACCAAAATTAATAAATATAATTTTAATTGGTTGGTTCCAAAAATGATGGTTGGTGGTATTAGTACCTCCCATTAAGATGAAAACAAGTATTATTTTATTGGGATAACCTATCACCTTTTAAACATATTGGTCAAATCTCTTAGATTACTCTTTATACAATATAAAATACTCATCTTTTTCTACCTTCTGAAGAGTGATTAAAGCCAGTACCCAGATTTTTCTAGCACTTTTATATTGTTCTCAAACCTGTCTTTATTTTCCTTCATCTTCCTTAAAGCAGCTTATTTGGGTTTTGCTAAAACCCAAGATTTCTGTATTCAAGGCTGGCATCAAAAAATGGGGGCAAAAACATCTTGTGGGTGTGACACAGAGTCGTCATTTCATGCAGGGTTATGGCAGTAGTAAGAGAAGCAAAACGACAGCTGTGAGGAGGCTCTGAGCAGTTCCTATTTTCAGGATGTGCTGAACTCATAATTCAGGCCTAATGAATGTGTCTTTGAAATGTAACAGCCTGTTTAGATTTCTGCTTCCGCCAACTGTAGAAGAACTGAATACAGAAATGGTAAGTATTTCATGTAAAATTCATAAATAAAATGCAAAGACAAGGGGAATGGTGTGCCCCAGTGCTACATAATAAACTGTCATGTGGGGTATGAGGACCAGTCAATGGAGCTGTTTTGAAAGCCTTAACTGGAACTTATTTTATTTCCATAGCAATATATGTAGAACCAAAATATTTATAAAGGCCCCTGACACCAATGCAGCATAATAAATGGATATGCTCTCTTCTTCCTACAAAGCCACTGGGTTGATTTCATCATCGATATAAGAATATGGTTGAAATACAGAGGACATAAGCCAAGTGGCCAAGGTGCATAATGGAGAAAATGATGGGGACAGTATTATACAAGTCTTTATTAAGCAAATATTTTTACATTTTGGGTTAAAGAATCAACAATGCAAAGCACTGCCGTCGAGTCGGATATGGCTCATAGCGACCCCTCCTTGGGTTTCCAAGGTGGTATCACTACGGAAGTAGATTGCCCAACCTTTCTTCTGAGGAGTGGCTGGTGGGTTTGAACTGCCAGCCTTCTGGTTCGTAGTCAAGTGCCTTAGGCACTGTGCCACCAGAGCTCCTTAAGGCATCAAGTATGTGTGAATGTCAGTATTCAGATGCCTAACAATAATTATTTTCTGTTATATCTATATGGTTTGGAATAAAATATTATTACTCTGGGATGTTGGTTAATAAATGCTAGCAAACAATGAAAACTAAATATACTGAAAAACTCATCAAATTCTTGCTACCCTACGTAGATAGATGGAAAGATATGTAGATAGATGGGTAGATAGATGGATAGGTAGGTAGATAGATAGACAGACAGACAGAGACAGAGACACACAGAGAGAGAGAGAGAGAGAGAGACAGATAAAAAGAGTCTTATACTGGAGGACATTCTCATGTACATTTCTGTTTATTCTAATACTCTGCACAAGTGAAAACACTAAAGAAAAAATCAAGTCAGAAAGGGACATAACAGATCACAGATAATGACTGGGTTCATAAAATAAAAGAAAGTTCTTCATTTGAATTTTAAATCGCAGAATGCAGCAATCTTTGACCTTTGTCATTTCTTGAAAATGAGAAAGTAGACAGGCTAAGGCAATATACACCACCTGCCTGCATATTGTCACAGGATTGCTAAGTTATATAGTGCTTTCCGCATTGCAGCTGGCATCAGTACTGAGTGAAAGGTCATTTCCAAATGCAAATAGAAGAATAAACACATTTATGCAAAGAGGGGCATAACTATATTCAGGGTAATGAAATGGAGATGTCTAGCTAGTTCCATACCAAAATTGTCACTTTACAGTCTTCGTACTCACATCGTTGTCTTCCTTAATAAAAAATTTGTATACTCATAGGAGATTTAATTCTGGACCATGTCGTTTTTCTCAATCCTCACTGAGCAAATATGACAGGAAAGATAATATGACACTGTTGAAAGGGAAACTGGTGACCTGACATGAACCAGAACTTTATGTCTGGTTCAACATGGCCCTCCTTCTAATGTAAAGGTATTGCAGACTTATTGGCAGGGTCACTTGTATTTGCATTCTAGTTATTTGCCTCAAAAGAAAGAAAGAAAGAATCCTTCAGTGAATTTGTCTCCCCAGAATGCTACAACCCCTTGAAACCACAAGTAGACTGGTAACTGGTTCTAGAAATTCAGGGCAATCTATTTAGGATTGTTGTGTTGTTGTTGTTAGGGGCTGCTAAGTTCCTTCTCCAGGGCCAGCCCTTTTAATTAGGTCTTAACATAGGATATTATGCTTGTAAACTTTCTTTGATGGTTTTATGGTGCTTTAGAATTAAAAACCTAAAAGCTCCCAGACAGCCAGCATTCAGAATTTATGTATTTTACTATAGTTCCCAAAATGCAGTATCTAAAATCTTATCCACTAAAAGGTTCCAAAGGTTCTAAAGATTCCTTGGAAAAACAGCTGAATTCACCAAAAAAAAAAAAAAGGCTGAATTCAGGAATTGGACAGGAAATGTACGAGATGAGTATAGGCTATCATTGTTCCAGAAAGCAAGAAAGCTAAGACTAATGGATTAATACCAAGGTAAAGAAGCATCCAATGGGCTGAAATGAGTCAACTTATACATCAAAAATAATGACTTCAGTAGAATTAAATATATCAAGCGTCTATAAAATTCTGTAAGTTCATATTGATACTAAAAAATAAAATGATGCTCACAATTTCAGGCTATTAGTAAATGCAAAATTAATTCTAAAATTGGAATATCGCTATTGTATAATCCTTAATGAAATAATAAATTTAGAATAATAGTACCAATGGCTGCTAAAACCATTAAGTACAAGATTAATGGAAAACAACTGAACTCACTAATCAAACATAGCAGCATTTAAAACAAGATATCCAAATATTAGGTCCTCAATGTAACACATAGTAAGTAGCCTATGAAGTGGTCTACACAAAATCTAAACCTCTAGTCAATCAAGGCTTAATCAACTGTTGATAAGAATTGTGAGAAACAGAAGAACAAGTTAAATGACACCATGAGGAAGAAATCAGCCAAAAACAGACACTGGGACACTATATTAGACAAATGAGTTGGTTTCTGCTGCCATGAAAACAGGGTACAGAGAGAGGGCAAAGACACTGTTATAGAAGGGATTTACGAGATGTAACAACCAATTCAGTGAGTTCAATAATCAAAATAACCAACTGAACAAAGATAATTTTGAGAAAATCAGAACATTTAAACATAGAGTGGATACTAAATTATATTAACAAATTTCAACTAGAAGAACATAGATGGAGGGCACACAACCTAATTTTAAGTCTTACTGTAAAGCGACCACAATCATGAAAGGGTGGTATTAGTGAAAAGATAGACATGTACCTCAGTGGAACAAATTAGAGAGCCCAGAAATAGACCAACACAAATACAGTCAATGGGTAAGGTTAAAAGTCAATTCAGGGTAGAAAAAATAGTGTTTTCAATAAAAGGTGCTGAGAATATTAGACAATATAGCATGGTCATGGGGAAAATACATTGGTACTGGAAGAGGATAAGAGATTGTTTGGTTTTTCTTAAATTACACCACCCCTTCCTCTAAGTAAACATGAGAGAATATGAGATAAATGAGCAGCTCTTTGCCAATTCCATGTAAGTCAATGTAACAAATAAGAAAAGAGTAACTCATTTTAATCAACACAAAGTTTGATTTGATGGGTAAATTCACTTTCCGTGGGTAGATATTGAAGGGGTTTATAGGTGATCACCCTAAAGAGCTAAAGGGACTCCGAATATTCCATGAAATAAATACTGATATGTATATTACAGGTGAGGAAACTGAGGCTCAAAGAGGCCACATAAGTTGCCCCCGAACACAAAGCTTGTAAGTGTTGGGCCTACCACTTCTAACTATAAGATCTGCTACAAAGCTTACAGAATAGGAAACATTTACCAAAACAAAAAAAATATATATTGAAAATGAAAAAAAAAAAAGAGAGAGAGAAGACAGAAAATAAAAAGCTGTAAGAAAAGTGAAAATATATAAAGTATATTATACTTTATACTCAGACCCAAGCCACACTAGTAAATGGAGCATCTTTTCAATCTATCATTTAACAAACACAGAGTACGAATCTTTGCTATATACTGGAGATTCAGATGAGAGGGGAGAAGAGAACTGGAAGAAAAAAGTACAATCACTGCCCCTCAACAGCTAATATACTAGGGCTGGTTTCCTTAAAATAAAATACATTGATGAGCAGCAGGGAATCATTGAACAAACTCACTAAAATTTTTGGAAAATTTTCTAGGAAGATACTCTTAGCTTTATCAGACTGTCAAGAGGAATGATGATCTGAGTATCAAAACAAATTAAGAACAACTGATTCAGGATAATGGTGGACTCAGTTACAGATAATATCAGGAATTTTTAATCTAATCCTCTTGCATAAACTCATGGAAAGAACACTATCTCAAAATCAACTGAGCCAAAATTTGTTAGTTACTGTTTTTACAGCATAGGAACACTGTATAACATACTTGTAAAGACAGAAGAAATTCTGATCTATCAAAAAGTATACTGCAAACTCATATTTAATAGGACCTATTCACAGGGGTCACTATGAGTCAGGATCAACTCGATGGCAGTGAGTTTGTTTTTTTGTTTTTTGTTTTTTGGTGATGTAGTGGTTAAGGGGGAGCTCTGGTAGCATAGTGGCTAAGGCACTTGACCGCTCACCAGAAGGCTGGCGGTTCAAACCCACCA
>NW_006922412.1:348006-361167 GCF_000298275.1 Orycteropus afer afer
CCAGCCACTCCTCGGAAGGAAGGTTGGGCAATCCTACTTCCGTAGTGATACTGCCTTGGAAACCCAAGGAGGGGTCGCTATGAGTCGGGGCCGACTCCACGGCAAACAACAACAACAACAGTGGTTAAGGTATTTAGATGCTAACCAAAAGGTCAGTGGTTTGAACCCACTCACCACTCCAAAGAAGAAATATGAGGCAGTTTGCTTCCGTAAAGATTTAAAGCCTTGGAAACCCAGTGGGAGTTGCTGAGTCGGAATCAACTTGTTGGCAGTGAGACTTAAATAATTAAAATCACTTAAATATGACATTATTTGCACAAAGTGATCCTATATGCCATTTACCAAATTAAAGATGGTTTATCTTTGTGAGAGAAAGATCAAAGATATTGTTGTAGTGAACAGAATTACTTTAAGAAGAGATTAGAAATCAAATTAGTAGGCTCAAGAAAGAATTCACACACAACCTATAAAATCTTGACTCATGCAAGGACCAACAATTCTTACAGGATCTAATAGACCCTTTGTCATAAATCTCTTTACAGCAGAAACCCACAGAGAATCACAAGGTATTTTTAAACAACCCCACATCTGAACTAAGAATCTCAAGGCCCTAATGCAATGCTCCTAGAGGACAAAGAAATCCGTGGAAAATAACATAATCATGTTTGCTTTCTCTTTAGTTCTTTTATCCCTTTTTATCCTACCCAGGGACTAATGACTTGATTCCAAGTAGCCACCATGTTTTCAGCTTTATTTCTAACCTTAAACACTAAGCTAGTGACAGGAACTTATCAGTCTACGAATGGAATCCACTAGGAAGGATATTCTCATTGACAATACTTTGTCCTTTATTAATTCATTAATAATTCATTTTTAAAATTTACAATTGGTAATTTATAGGTCACAATAAAAAGCAAAGATCTGCCAGAGAGGCCTGCGGGATTCTGAGTTGAGCTATGCATTCTGATCAGCACTGTCTTCTACATCTACTTTCAGTTTAACTGTTTTCTTGGAAGACAGTCAATCTCATAAAAGACTGGCCAATTTAGGAATAAAACGTTACCACTTGGGAGCTGGGAAGAGACAAAGAACAAGGGGAAAAAGTCCCAAAATCAAAGGCAGTAGTTGAAAATATGTCAGTGTAAACTCAACCAGACATAACGTCCTACATTTAAATAACCAAGGAAAAAAAAAAAACTGAAAAACTTTGATGCTGACAAAAATAACTGCATACCCTACAATGATTCCTTTGATGATTAAATGAATATAAACCAGACACTCTCATACAAGCTAAATCCATTTATGGATCACTGACCCAAAGCAACCTAAAGATCTTTTCCAAAAGTGAAGTTTTCATCACAGTATTTTTCTAAATTGACTGAGGAAGAGCCTTCCTGAAATTATATTAAAATGGGAATTCTAGAAATAAAAAAAATAAAAATAAAAAAATACTACCTGTTGAGTTGAGTCCAGGATATAGTTAATAATAATTTTCCAAACAAAATCAAAGTAATAAAAAGTGGATGGGATTGGTACCATAAAAACTGTCAACTAAATGCAAAGAGGACATACGACCCCAAAATAGCTTTCACATAAAATCTTGCCTCCAGATAAAATACAGCACTGAGGTTAAAAGAGAGAGAGCAAGTGAGTCCTATCTCCGGCAATATCCATAAATAATTTACTGCTAGCTTGTAAACAATAGAGCAGCACAGTATGAATGCCAAAGAGGGTCTTTATATGTCATAAAGCCACTCGAAAGTGCACTTGCTGCAGCAAGTCTGACTGTGAGCTTTGATGTGCTGGAAAAGAAACTGCTAAGCTGAGGTCATCAGTTAGTAGAAAACAATTTCCCTCATATGGAGAAGCAGACGTACTGCTGTGTAGCTGACACAGACAGATTGCAGTTTAAAAACAGGGTTACATAGAATGTGAGTTAGCTGGGAAAATGGATCTTAGATGATCCTTCGGAATGACCAGAACTAAAGCGAAAGGTGCAGTGCTTCCCATAAAGCAAGGTTTCTCCATTTGGACACTATTGACACTTTGGGCTGGGTAACTCTGTTTTTGCTAAGTGAAAGGTCACCTGTTCAAAGTCACCAGTGGTTCTGTGGGACAAAAAGACCTAGCAATCTCCTGCTGTAAAGATTAAAGCCTAGGAAACCCTATGAGGCACTTCTACTCTGCCCCCCTAAGGTTGCTATGAGTCGGAATCAACTTGATGACAGCCAACAAAAGCAGCACTTCTTTATTTTAGGGCACTGCTCTGTGCTTTTGGGGATATTTAGCAACATCCATGGCTTCTACCATCACTCCTCTCTCAGTTTGTTGTACTGTAGTAGTAGCTTGCATGTTGCTGTGACACTGGAAGCTATGTTATCAGTATGTCAAATACCAGCGGGGTCTCCCAGGGTGGAAAGGTATTAGCTGAGCTTCCAGACTATGACAGACAAGGAGGAAAGAATACATGGTTCACTTTTGAAGAAATAAGCCACTGAAAACCTTACGAAAAGCAGTGAAACATTTTCTGATATAGTGCCAGAAGATGAGTCCCTAAGGTTGGAAGGCACTCAAAGTACAACTGTAGAAGAAGTAACTCTTCAAAGTATACCCGCTGTCATCAAGTCAGGTCTGACTCATAGCGACCCCTCCTTGGGATTCTGAGGAAGTATCACTACGGAAGTAGATTGCCCAACCTTCCTTCCAGGGAGTGGCTGGTGGGTTTGAACCACAAGCCTTGGGGTTAGCAGTCAGATGCCTTAGGCACTACACCACCAGAGCTTTTCCTCAAAGTATCAGTGACCTTAATGATGAGGTAAAGCTTTTGCGATCTTCATTTGCTGATGGGGCACCATTCAAAATGAGAAGAAACAGCCATCAAAATCCATTAATAATCAGAACGTAGAACATATTAAGTATGAATCCAGGAATATTAGGAGTTGTCAAAAATGAAAAGGAAAGCATAAAGATCGATGTCCTAGGTATGAGTGAGCTGAAATGGACTGCTAGTGGCCATTTTGAATCAAATAATCATATGGTCTACTACGGAAGAAATAATAAATTGAAAAGGAATAGCATCACATTCGTTGCCAAAAAGAACATTTCAAGATCTATCCTGAAGTACAATTCTGTGAGTGATAAGATAATATCCACAGCCTGCAAGGAAGACTAGTTGATACTAATATTATTTAAATTTACGCACCAACCACTGAAGTCAAAGGTGAAGAAATTGAAGAGTTTTAGCAACTTCTGCAGTTTATAATTGATCAAACATGCAATCAAGATGTATTGATAACGGTTGGTGATTGGAATGAGAAAGTTGGAAACAAAGAAGCACAGGTAGTTGGAAAAATGGCCTTGGTGAAAGAATTGACAACAGAAATTGCATGATAAAATTTTACAAGATCAAGGACTTATTCATTGCAAATACCATTCTTTTCAACAATATAAATGGTGACGATACACATAAACCTCACCAGATGGAATACACAGGAATCACATGTACTATTCTTGTGAAAAGAGACAACAGAAAAGCATAAAATCATCAGTCAGAACAAGGCCAGGGTCCAACTGTAGGACATACCATCAATTGCTCATATGCAAGTTTAAGTTCAAGCTGAGGAAAATTAAAATAAGTCCATGAGAGTAAAGGAATGAACTTCAGTAAATCCCAACTGAATTTAGAGACCATCTGAAGAAAAGATTTGATGCATTGTACATCCATGACCTTAGACCAGGAGTTGTGGGATGACATCAAGGATATCCTATATGAAGAAACCAAAAGGTCATTGAAAAGACAGGAAAGCAAGAAAAGACCAAAATGGATGTCAGAAGAGACTCTGAAACTTTCTCTTGATTGGAGAGTAGCTAAAGGGAATGGAAGAAGTGTGTATAAGAAGGGACCATTCCCAGAGAAGGATATCATGCTTGGTAAAGTGGACAGTCAACAAAAAAGAGAAAGCCCTCAATGAGATGGACTGACACAGTGGATACAACGGCAGGTTCAGGTATCGCAAGGATTGTGAGGCTGGCACAGGACTGAGTACTGTTTCACTCTGTTGTACATAGAGTCACTGTGAGTCAGAGCTGACCTGATGGCACCTAACAACAACAACAACAACAACAATATACATGTGAGGGCAAGACAACGAATAAAAAAGACCACAGGATATTGACACATTTGAGTGGCTGTGCAGGCAAAGAACTGAATGAAGCATGGACTGCTAGAAGAATAAACAAATCTGTTTTGGAGAAAATATAGCTGGAATGCTTCTTAGAAGCAAAAATGGCCAGACTTCATCTCTCATATTTTGCTCATGTAATCCAGAGGGACCAGTCCCTGGAGAAAGAAATCATGCTTGGTAAAGTAGAGTAGAATGTTTAAAGATCTATCCTGAAGTACAATGCTGTCAATGATAGGATAATATCCACATGCCTACAAGAAAGACCAGTTAATACTACAATTATTAAAATTTATGCAGCAACCACTAAAGCCAAAGATGAAGATACTGAAGATTACAACCAACTTCACCAAAGGCCAGATAAGTTGTGGGATAACATCAAGAACATCACACATGATGAAAGCAAAATGTAATTAAAAACACAGGAAAGGAAGTAAACTCCAAAATGGATGTCAGAACAGACTCTGAAATTTGCTCTTGAATGGACAGTGGCTAAAGACAATGGCAGAAATAATGAAATAAAAGAACTGAACAGAAGATTTCAAAGGGGAACTCGAGAAGACAATGTAAGGTATCATGAAATGTGCAAAGACCTGGAATTAGAAAAACAAAAGGGAAGAACACACTCAGCATTTCTCAAGCCAAAAGAACTGAAGAAAAAATTCAAACCTTGAATTGCAATAATGAAGGATTCTATAGGTAAATTATTGAATGACACAGGAAGCATCGAAAGAAGATCAAAGGGATAGAGTCATGGTACCAAAAAGAACTGGTGGATGTTCAACTACTTCAGAAGGCAGCATATTATCAAGAACCAATCATTGTTGAAGGAAGAAGTTGAAGCTTCACTGAAGGAATTGGAGAAAAACAAGGCTCCAGGAATTGATGGAATACCCATTGAGATGTTTCAACAAATGGATGCAATGCTGGAGGTGCTTACTCATTTATGACAAGAAATTTGGAAGAAAGTTAATTGGCCAACTGACTAGAAGAGATTGATATTTGTGCGTATTCCAAAGAAAGGTGATCCAACAGAATGTGAAAATTATCGAACAATATCATTAATATCACACGCAAGTAAAATTTTGCTGAAGAGAATTCAAAAACAGTTGCAGCATTACATTGATGTGGAACTGCCAGAAATTCAAGGTGGAGTTACAAGAGGATGTGGAAAGAGGTCTATCACCACTGATGTCAAATGGATTGTGGCTGAAAGCAAAGAATACCAGAAAGATTTTTACCTGTGTTTTATTGACTGTGCAAAGGCATTTGACTGTGGGGATCATAACAAATTATGGATAACGTTGTGGAGAATGAGAATTCCAGAACACTTAATTGTGCTCATGAAGAACCTGTACATAGACCAAGAGGCAGTCAGTCAAACAGAACAATGGAAAACGGCATGGCTTAAAATCAGGAAAAGTTGTATCCTCTCAACATGCTTAGTTCAATCTGTATGCTGAGCAGATAATCTAAGAAGCTAGACTATATGAAGAAGAATGCAGCATCAGAACTGGAGAAAAACTCATTAATAATCTGAGATACGCAGATGACACAGCCTTGCTTACTGAAAGTGAAGATGACCTGAAGCACTTTCTGATGAAGATCAAAGAGTACAGCCTTCAACATAAAGAAAAGAAAAATCCTCACAACTGGACCAATAAGGAACATCACGATAAATGCAGAAAAGATTGAAGCTGTCAGGGATTTCATTGTACTTGGATCCACAATCAACATCCATGGAAGCAGCAGTGGAGAAATCAGACATCGTTTTGTACTGGGCAACTATACTTCAAAACACACCTCTTTAAAGTATTAAGAAGCAAATATGTCACTTTGAAGACTAAGGTGTGCTTGAACCAAGGCATGGTATTTTTAATTGCCTCATATGCATGTGAAAGCTGGACAATAAATAAAATTGACACCTTTGAATTGTGGCTGGAGAAGAATACTGAAGAAAGCATGAAGTTCCAGAAGAAGAAACAAATCTGTCCTGGAAGAAGTGTCACCAGAATGCTTCTTAGAAGTGACAATGGCCAGACTTTGTATCACCTACTTTGGTCATGCTGTTAGAGGGAATCATTCCCTGGAGAAGGATATCATGTTTGGTAAAGTAGAGGTTCAGTGAAGAAGGGGAAGATACTCAACAAGATGGACTGACACAATGACTAAAACCACGGGCTCAAGTATAGCAAGGATGGCACAAGACCAGGCAGTGTTTTGTTCTGTTGTACATAGGGTCACTATGAGTCTGAGCCAACTTGATGGCACCACCACCAACAACAACAAAGTAGAGGGTCAGCAAAAAGGGTGAATACCCTCAAGGACATGGACTGACACTGTTGCTGTAACAATAGTCTCAAGCATAGCAACAGTTGTGAAGATGGCACTTGAATAGGCAGTGTTTCATTCTATGAATTGCTATGACCTGAAACCAACTTGACGGCACATAACAACAACTAGCCTCTACCCATCAGATGCTAGTAGCATCCTTCCCTTCCAATTGTGCCAATCAAAAATTTCTCCAAATATCATTCAATAGCCACCAACTCATTGAGAACCACTGGTTTAATGGAAGGTATAACCATGGAAACATTGCAAAATTCACATGGTGGTTATATTTACCATTTTAAACAACTGTATTCTAGCATAACGTGCTTTCTTTTTGAAATTCAAAAATGCATCAACATTGATCCTATTTGTTAACTGTCACATCTTTTTCCCCAAACCCCCATGTTCAATCAGAGCTAGTGAAATAAGTCTGTATTTGATTCAACATCATATAAAGAGGCTAAAAATAAAGGATAAATGTAGCGAGGCAAAAAGGGATTATAGAGAACTGACTAAACTCCCTTGTGCTATTTTTTCTTTTATTATCTTGACAAATACTATACACAAAGTAGTGTTCTGGGATGCAAAGGTGGAGGAACCTAATACAGATCACCTCTTTAGTAATATTGAATGCACAAAACGATTTAAAAAACAAAGCTCTGCTGAGAGGCACATATATTCACAATCATAAACAATGCATAGAGAAGTGAATTCAGAAGAAATAAAAATAAATGTTCTGATTTTAAAGTACGGGTAGGAAAAAAAATGGCATAAAAAGATAATTGAAGGCATAGACTTTTACTCTGTCAGGTCTCCTTGACTGTATGGGTTGAGAGTCTCACCATTTTAAAATGCTGGCCTATAGATCTTTATCCATTCTGTGACTTGCAATGATATCAACAGCTCTGCCAGAATATCTCTGAATTCAATTTGATTCTAAAACTTTGCTTAAAATCAGTTTTAACCTTCTACTCCCCCAAGGCCAGAACCTCCAAGTCAAATGAATGACAGAACTAATGTAGCTAACAAGATATTGTTTTGAATTGCTTCATAAAGCTTTCAATCTAATAAGTCATTAATGTCTGAATATAAATTTATTGACTTCCATTAAGATTAATAGCAGGTCGATCATATTGACTGAATCCAAATGAGTCAATTGAATCACGTTGGTCAATAAATGTTGATCCAAATTATGAAGAGCAGCAGGGTCGAGTGTAATGAAGCTTACAATAACCTATACAATATGTCTTCTGTTAAGGAACATTGAGTTTGAGAATAAAAATAAACTTTAAAGTAACAGCATATTAACATACACATCTACTCCAAAGAAAACAAGTGAACACATGTTCAGATGCTATCAGGAAAATGCTGATGTAGCACTTAGTGGCAATATCATTAACTTTAAGAATGTCTTTAACCCTCAAAACAATGAAATCCAGTAGGTACTATAGATACAAACATCTAATCAATTTGGTAGGCACCTTCACCAGTGAGCTTACTTAGATTCCATACTACAATAAAAAGAAAATAATAATTCCTAGAGATAGAAATATCCTTTGAATTATGAAAGGGATTTTTTTAAACACAGTGAAAGTAGAACATCTGCACAAAAATATCCCATGTTTACGGGTGGGTGGTGTACGTCATAAAATACTGAAAGTCCTTAACAAAACACAAGACAAGGAAGGACTGGGTTCAAAGTCTCCATTACAAGGTCTTTACATCTCATTCATTTTTCTAACTTCCCTTCCCACTTCTCATGATATAGGAGTTTTGAAAGAAAACATCTAAAAAATAAATTAGATACAACCAAACCCACTGTCATCAAGTCGATTCCAACTCATATGACACTACAGGACAGAATAGGACTGCCCCCATAGGGTTCCCTAGGCTGTAAATATTTATGGAAGCAGAATGTCTCATCTTTCTCCCACACAATGGCGGGTGGGTTCAAAGTCCCGAACTGTTGGTTAGAACCAAATCCTTTCACCATTACACCAACAGAGCTCCTAAATTAAATTCATACCATTAATTCCATGATATACCTATTTTTCACTTGAAAATATGGGAAAATTTGAGTATAATTTATAATGGAAGGTGCCTGCAATCATTTTCAGTCCAGCAACAGTCATAAAGTGTTTTCTGTCTTTTAATTGCTTTTGACCATACCTGTGCAAACTTGCCTGTTATTCCTGGAGGCATTACTGGACAAATAAAATTCCTCAATATGTTAATTTTAAAATTTGAAAAGTTGTTGTTTTGTTTTGTTTGAGAACATTCATTGTCAATTTCTAGGAAGATATAGAAAGCATTACCATCAAAACATGTGTGATGAAAAACAATGGTGGAGTGCTCTTCAAGAAATGGTGTGTCCGAAAACATTGCTCTACATCCTACTTTGATGAGTAGTGACTGGAATCTTAAAAGCTTGCAAGCAGCCATCCAGATGCAACAATAGGTCTCTCCTTGTCCAGAGCAAAGAATGAAGAAAACCAAAGACGCATGGAAACAATTCGTCCAAGGGACTGGTAGACCATGTGATCCTCAGCCTATATGACTATGAGACCAGAAGAACTAGATGGTGTTTGGCTACCACTGTCAACCACTGGGAGGGGGATCCTGGACAGAGTGGGAGAACAATGTGGAACAAAACTCAAAATCATTAAAAAAAAAAAAAAGACAAAGTTTGCTGGTCTGATAGAGCCTAGTGAGATCCCTGAACTATGGCCCCTAGCCATCCTTCAAGTCTGGAACTGAACTCAATCCTCTGGCTCCCAGCCAAGCAATACATAAGCATATGGGGTGAATGTTTACATCAGGTAGATACACTCCCTGGAACGATCAATCAAGGGAAGACAGAAGGGCAGTGTTTGCACAGGGAGATAACTCAGGGGATGGGAGTGACACAGGAGAGGGAAGAACACAGGGAAGAGGTAACTACAGGGAAGAAATGGGAAGAGAGCTGTTACATTGTGGGAATTGCAGTCAATGTCATGAGACAAAATGTGTATGAACTGCTGTATGGAAAATCAATTTGCTCTGTAAACTCTCACCCAAATCATAATAAAAAATTTAGAAAAAGAAAGAAATTGTGTGCCCCTTATTCTTTTGAGGCACAGAAGGAAATATTGAGTGGTAGTGCTAAATTGTAACATGATTCAGAAGAATCAGAGTCTGAAAGAGAGGAAGATTTCAGAAAACCTTAAATAATTTATCTTACTTTTCATTTCCTTTTATGCCTGTATAGAAGTGATATAATAATAATAAAAAAAGCATGCCCAAATAAGTCACAGAATAGCTCCTTCAGAAATTAAAAGGCCTATATAAATGGAAAGACATAGAGAACCTCAATATCATCAATCAAAACATGATCAGTGACCGACTGCGAAAGAAACCATCAATTGCTCAAACGTACATTCAAGTTGAAGCCAAAGAAAATTGAAACAAGTTCACAAGAGTGAAAATACAACTTTGAGTATGTCCCACATGAATTTAGAGACCATGTCAAGAATACTTTTGCTGAATTGAACACTAATGAGTGAGGACCACTCGAGTTGTAGGAGGACATCATGCATGAACAATGGAAAAGGTCATTAAAAAGACAAGGAAGAAAGAAAAACACAATGGATGCCTGGAAAGATTCTGAAATTTGTTCCTAAAGGAAGAAAATCTTAAGTGAATGGGAGAAATGATGGAAGGAAATAGCCGAACAGAAGATTTCATCAGGTAGGTCAAGAAGAAAAAGTAAAGTACCATAATGAAATGTGCAAAGACCTGAAGTTAGAAAACCATGAGGGAAGTACATGCTCAGCATTTCTTAAGCTGAAAGAACTGAAGAAAAAAAATTCAAGTCTCGAGCTGCAATATTGAAGGATTCTAAGGGCAAATATTGAATGATGTAGGAAGCATCAAAAGAAGATGGAAGAAATATGCAGAATCATTATACCAAAAGAATTGGTCGATGTTCAACCATTTCAGGAGGAAGCATATGATTAAGAACCGAGAGTATTGATGGAAGATGCCCAAGCTGCACTGAAGTCACTGGTGGAAAACATGGCTCCAGGAATTTATGGAATACCAATTGAATTGAGATTTCAACAAACGGATGCAGCACTGTAAGCATTGACTTGTCTATGTGATGAAAATTGGAAGACAGCTACCGGACCAACTGACTGGAAGAGATCCATATTTGTGCCTGTTCCAAAGAAAGTTCATCTAACAGAATGCACAAATTATGGAACAATAACATTAATATCATACATAAGAAAAAAAAATGCACAAGATAATTCAAGAAGAGTCGCAGCAGTACATTGACATTAACTACCAGAAATTCAAGCCAGATTCAAAAGAGGAGATGAAATGAGGGATATTACTGATGTATCAGATGGATCTTGGCTGTAAACAGAGAATACCAGAAAGACGATTAGCTGTATTTTATGGACTACGCAAAGACAATTCACTGTGTGGATCACAATAGATTAAGGATAACATTGCGAAAAATGGGAATTCCAGAAAGCTTAATTGTGCATGAAGAACTTATTCAGAGAACAAAACAAGGGGATACTGCATGGTTTAAAATAAGGAAATGTGTGTCAGGGTTATATCCTTTCACCACATTTACTCAATCTGTAGGCTGAGAAATTAGTCTGAGAAACTGAACCATATGAAGAAAAACGCAGCAATAAGATTGGAGGAAAACTAATTAAAACTTGCAGTATGCAGATGACCTGACCTTGTTTGCTGAAAGAGAAGATGACTTGAAGCACTTACTGATGAAGATCAAAGATTATGCAGCCTTCTGTATGGATAACACCAACATAAAGACAATAGAAATCCTCACAAATGGACATCATGATAAACGGAGAAAAAAATTGAACTTGTTAGGGATTTAATTTTACCTGCATCCACAATTAACTCGCATAGAAGCAGCTGTCAAGAAATCAAACAATGTACTGCACTGGGCAAATATGCTGCAAAAGATCTCTTTAAAGTGTTCAAAAGCAAAGATATCACTTTGAGTACGAAGGTGGACATGATGCAGGCTGTGGTATTTTGAACTGCCTCATATGCATGGGAAAGCTGGGAAATGAATAAGGAAGACCAAAGAAGAATTGATGCATTTAAATTGTGGTGCTTGCAAAGAATGTTGAATATACTATGGACTGCCAGAACAACAAACAAATCTCTCTTGCAAGAAGTATAGCCAGAATGTTCTTTAAAATCAAGGATGGCCAGACTTCATCTCTCATACTTTGGTCATGTTACCAGTAGGACCAGTCTATGGAAAAGGACATGATGCTGGGAAAAGTAAAGTGTCGGGGACATGAAATGAAATGGACTGACACAGGGGGTGCAACAGTGGGCTTGAGCATATCAAGTATTGTGAGGATGGCACTGGACCAGACAGGGCTTCATTCTGGTGAACAAAGGGGCACTGTGAGTTGGAACCAACTCAATGGCACTGAACAACAACAACAACTTCTATAAAACTTCTGTTTTCTTAACACCAGTTATTAATCTGGTGTTAAATCACATGGTTCCTCAAATTATTTCTTAAATCAAATAGATTCTAAGTAGGGCTTTGATATCTTTCTCGTCATCTTTAAATGAATTCATTATACCTCTTTTTCTTTGACAAAAGAAATGTAATTCGAGAGGTCAAACACTAACATCTTAAAAGAAGTAAGAAAATGACCCCTTAACCTGATAAAAGTACTCTAATAAGTACTTCGAGAAGAGACTAGAGTAACTCATTAAATTAAATTAAATGTGAGCAGTAATGGCCAATATTCCACCTCAGTGGGGTATGCCCTACAGAAGGCAGGTGGTTTATTACTACTTGGAGAGGACTACTGGAAAGTTAATTATTTCTCTGGGAATTTTAACTGAGAAGCAACAATTTTGGACAATTTTTGCCTATTTATTTAACACACACTGCCAGGTACGTTGGAAGCTTCACAGCTAGCTGAATGCAGGAAATCTAACAGCTGTTAGATTTGCTTCATTCCCCAAATTGGTTCAGTTCCAGTTGAACTGTTAGGCTCCAGCAAGAACCAGCTTCTCCCAGACAACCAGGTCTATTATCATAAGATCTAATGGATCCAAACTAATTCCTGAAGTACCTATGCTTCCACAGACATCCCTGATTAAAAGTTTCCAGTAAGCTACAGAATCACTCTTCAACAGAGCTATGATGATGCCAGAAGACTCAGTAATAACATTGGCCAACTGCTATTCCAAGGACAACTCACTAGACCCAAAAGAGGCAGGTGTGAGGTATACACCAGTATACATCCCTGGAACGTTCTGGCATTGGGAAGTCTTCCAGTGGCAAGCCTAGCAGAAAGATAATAACAATATTTAAGGCCAGTTCTAGTGAAATCACAGGAGAGTTTTTTACAAAAGTACTAAGCTCTGCACACATGTGCACATGCACACAGGTGCTTGCGTGCATACACTTGCATACACACACAGAAGTACATACATCACTACCACCACCACCACCAACAACAACAACAAAATGGCCTTTCAGTCCTTAGGATCATATCATATCAGTTAATGATGTTATAACAACCCTGGTTGGTTATGAAACTTTTCATATAATCTCAATTCCTGATTGGGGTTATATCTTCTGAGTTCCATGTTTAGA
>NW_006922412.1:361397-363471 GCF_000298275.1 Orycteropus afer afer
GACTGCTAACCAGAAAGCTGGTGGTTCAAACCCACCAGCCACTCCTCGGAAGGAAGGTTGGGCAATCTACTTCTGTAGTGATACTGCCTTGGAAATCCAAGGAGGGGTCGCTATGAGTTGGCTCCAACTCCACGGCAAAACAACAACAACAAACAACATGCTATTTACACTTGCCACCATGTAACCCACCTAATAAAGGAACATAAAGTACATGAAGATAGAGTAACACAATGTGCAAGTCCATGGAAACACTACTGATTTTTAAAATGCATATACCATAAAATCTCAGATTTGGAAAGTACCTTATATATCTTCAACAACCACTCTCAAGAAGTAATACATACTAAGTTTTGCCATCCAAGTAAAAAAGTTGCTTTAGAAATCTATAATTTTTACACCAAACATTTTATATTTTTTTTCATTAGTATGACCTGAGTCTATAATAGATCCTTTAAAATGTTCTAAATAGTGTTGAGACCCCCTATGATTATTCTGCGTTCTAGGACAGCATACAGAACACATGAAAGCTATATCATAAAAAATATATATATAAGTTTCATGAGGAAGTGTATTCAAGAACCCAGAATGCCTGCATAAAGGTGACAGCTTAAGCCACTTCATACAATGAGCAGATGAACTCCACTTCTATCCAGGTGATATCCACAGAACTTGTAACTAGCCCCACATAATCCATATGTGACTCACCACCCTAGGGTAACCCATTTAACCATTCCCTGATTTGCTATTCTCCTTTATAATTCTTCCTTGTGTTTTGCATCAGTATCCAATTCATAAGTGTCTGCTCATTCATTATCACTGTCCCTTGCTTCACTTTGGGCTGTTACTTTTCCAGGTACTTTTTAACTCCGACAGTAAAAGACAAAGTGAATTGCAGTACAACACATGAAAAAATACCCAAGTGTACACATTACCCCCGTGTATCCATGTCTTCTTCCCTTCTTTCTCTCATCTTCACATTGCTTATTCCTCAGCAATTATCAAGAGCAATTATTTGATCTTTGAAGATAATTTCAAACAGGTTTTTTGAAAAATGAACACTTTATTTGTGTAAAAACTGGCAAAATTAAAGCCTATAGATTAGTTAGCAGCAGCACTGTAATAATATTAATTGTCTAGTTTTGATCATCGTACTATGGTGAAGAGATGTTAACTTTAGGTGAATCTGAGTAATGGGCATTTGGGAACATTTTGTACTATATTTGAAACATTTTTGTATGTCTTCAAGTTGTTTCAAAATAAAGACAAGTGAATCAAAAATCAAAGTTTGATATTTATCCAAACTGGACTTCTCCATGGTTTTCAGGAATAAGCTAATTTAGATGAATATTATGAACCCACCAGCCACTCCTCATACACTCAATATGATACTTTGAATTGCATCATATTAAAAACATTAATAAATATATTTTAGGAAAAAAAATTTCTTCAAATCAATTGCCCATTTCTTACATTGGTTTAATTAAAGACTATTTTGGCTCAACATAGCAGAACTAGCAAATTAACTTTAAATAAATTGCAGCTATGTACATATTGAGATACACATTTACATGTGTCAAATCTTCCCAGGCTGACCAGCTCTATTGCTTAGAATATTGGTCAATGTTAAATTTGCAAATTATCAAATATGGTTTAATGGAACTATTAAATTGTGTGTGTGTTTGTATTTGGAAAATATGGCCTTGATAATACAAAAGATGCCAGAGGTCAAATGACACAATTTTACAAGACCAATGACTTATTCATTGCAAATACCATTTTTTCAACATAAGTGGTGAATATACACATGTGGACCTCACCAGATGGGATACACAAGAATCAAATCAACTACATCTGTGGAAAGAAGCCATGTAGAAGTTCAATATCAACAGTAAGAACAAGGCCAGGGATGACTGGAACCACCAATTGCTCACATGCAAGTTCAAATTGAAGCTGAAGAAAATTAAAATAAATCCACAAGAGTCAAAGCATACACTTAAGTATGTTGTTGCTTGTTGTTAAGTGCCGTTGAGTCGTTTCCAACTCATAGCGACCCCATGCACAGCAGAATGAAACA
>NW_006922412.1:367815-374845 GCF_000298275.1 Orycteropus afer afer
TTTTTTTTTTTTTTTGGTTTTTAAAGTGAACAGAAGAAATGTGAAATAAAAGAATTGAACAGGAGATTTCAAATGATAGTTTGAGAAGACCAAGGAAAGTATGATAATGAAATGTGCGAAGACCTGTAATTAAAATATCAGCATTTTTCAACCTTAAAGAAGTGAAGAAAAACTTCAAGCCTGAGTTGCAATATTGAAGGATGCTATGGACAAAATATTGAATGATACAGAAAGCATCAACATAAAATGTAATACAGAAGCACTGCACAAAAAGAATTGGTCGATGTTCAACCATTTATCAAGAACCAATGGTATAGAAGGCAGATTTCCAAGCTGCACTGAAAGCATTGGAGAAACAAGGCTCCAGGATTTGATGGAATACCAATTGACATGTTTCAACAAATAGATATAACCTGAAAACATTCATCTATGCCAAGAAGTTTGGAAGACCTGGTCATCTGATTGGAAAAGAGTGATATTTATGCCCATTCCAAAGAAAGGTGATCAAACAGAATGTAGAAGTTATCCAACAATATCATTAATATTACATGCAGCTAAAGTTTTGCTGAAGATAATGCAAAAATGCTTTTAGCTGTACTTCGACAAGGAACTGCCAGAAATTCCAGGCAGCTTCAGAAAAGGATGTGGAATGAAGGATATCATTGCTAATGTCAGATGGATATTGGCTGGAAGGAAAGAATACCAAAAAGATGTTTACCTGTGTGTTACTGACTATGCAAAGGCATTCAACTGTGTAGGTTATAACAAATTATTGATAACATTGTGAATAATGGGAATTCCAGAACACTTAACTGTGCTCATGAGGAATCTGTACATAGACGAGAGGCAGTTTTCAAACAGAACAAGGGGATACTGTGTGATTTAAAATCAGGAAAGGTGTGCATCTGGGTTGTATCCTTTCACCATACTTATTCAATCTGTATGCCGAGAAAATAATCCAAGAAGGTGGACTATACTAAGAAAAGCATGGCATCAGGATTGGAGGAAGACTCATTAACAAATCATGATATGCAGACAACACCACTTTGCTTGCTGAAGGTGAAAAAGACTTGAAGCACTTACTGATGAAGATCAGAGACTACAGACTTCAGCATGGATTACACTTCAATATAAAGAAAACAAAAATCCTTACAATTGGACCAATAAGCAACATCACAAAAACGGAAAAAAGATTGAAGTCTTCAAGGATTTAATTTTATTTGGATCCACAATCAATGCCCATGGAAGCAACACTGAAAAAAATCAAAAGACATTATTGCACTGGGAAGATGTGCTGCCAAAAAAATCTCTTTAAAGTGTTAAAAAGAAAAAGAAAAAAAAAGATGTCACTTTGAGGACTAAAGTACACATAACCCAAGCCACGGTATTTTCAGTTGACTCATAGGCATGCGAAAGCTGGACAATGAATAAGAAAGACCTAAGAAAAATTGATGCATTTGAATTATGGTGCTATCAAAGAATAGTGAATATATCATGGACTGCCAGAAGAACAGACAAATCTTAGAGGAAGCACAGCCAGAACACCCTTTAGAAGTGAGGATGGAGACACATCATCTCATGTATTTTGGACATGTTATCAAGAGGGGCCAGTCTCTGGAGAAGGACATGCTGTTTGGTAAAGTAGAGTGCCGGTGAAAAAGTGTGATACCCTCAACCAGATGGATTGACACAGTGGCTACAACAATGGGCTCAAAAATAGCAACAACTGTTATGTTGGCACAAGACCAGGCAATGTTTTGTTATATTGTACATGGGGGGTTGCTATGAGTTGGGACTGACTCGATGGCACCCAACAGGGATACATCTGTTCAAGTATGTGATTCTTTTCTACATAATATTGTTAAATCTTGTTTTCCAAGGTCATATCAGAATTAAGGGGAAAAATTAGAAGACTATAAAAATATGTTTGGTTCTTTAACTCTACAAAATAGTGTTACTTGGAAAACAAGTTCCCAAGATTGTCTCCTTCTTAATGGGTCTCAAATTATTTGTAAGTTCTCCTTTGTGGTTGTTTTGATTTTTTTCACTGCTATTACCCCAACTTCTCTCTGCTTTGAATTCCGATAACCTGAGTTTTAATCCCCGTGTTAATGCAATAAATTCGATTATGTAAAGTCAGTCTACCTGTCTGAACCTCAGTATTTGCATCTACAATGTTATCATTTTACATTTTTCTAATGTTGAGCCTTAGTTGTGTGTGATCTTTGCATGTCACTTAACATTCCCTAAATTTCACTGTCTTCATCTGTAAAATGTAGATCATAATCATCTTTCATAGGATGATTGTGAAGAATGAAACACCCATGGCAAGCACTTAGCAAGTCCCATTTAAACATTAACTATATTCCTTCCAGTGTCTACAGACCATTTCTCTGAGTGTTTGGGAAATGTTCTCTGGACCTTTGGTGTTCAAAATGAATGTAGGACCAGCATCATCATCAGCACCAACTGGGAGCTGATTAGAAATTCATAACCTTAGGCTCCACCCCAAACCAACTGAAATCAGAGTCCACATGTCAGCCAAGTCCCTAGGTAACTCATAGCACAACAAAGTGTGAGGAATGATGTCTGGAGCTTGCTCAGAGTCCTTTGGGAGATATCGATTAGGGATGGGTTTGAACATGTGTTCCCTAACTTTGCACAAAAATGTACCAACTCTAACATTCTTAGTTGTCAGAGTAGAATTCATGGACTTATGCCCCATTCTCCAATGGCACCTACCTCCCAGCCACTTCTGGTTTGCAGTATATTTACTCAAATAACGTGCATAGGAACCATTTTGTGCGAACCTTCCCCCACCCTGACGTACTTTCATAAGTGTGCTATGCTAATTTATTTTACATGTTGCTATATGTCCACTTCCATTCATCTAGATGTTATTGTCTTGACAATTATACCTCTTATTTCAACTGTATAAGATTTCTCATACCTAAGTCAAAGTTATGCTCCCCTCTCACTCTCCTAGTATTTCAGTGTTTTAAGTAAAGTTTGAGAGCAATTCCATTGCTTCATCTAAATAGCACATGCAAAGCCTACAAGCTAATAAATTATTAAGGGAAAACCTCATATTTCTACTCTGAAAAATGTCTTTAATGTACTTTCAGATATTACAATCTACCCCCAGTCAAACTTTATTAATACTTGCATTGTTAACATAGGAGTAAATACTTATGTGTTGCAGTTATTCAAAACAATCTTCCACAATCCAAATCGCTTAAATACCTATTAAGTCTAAACTCATTTCCACTTTTGAAATGTGCTTTTGACTATACATATCATAAAAATGTTCAATGCGTATGCATGCAAAATGTAGTTGAATTGGAAGGTTAGATATAATAGTTTAATATCTAAGCCATCCTTATTCAAGAAAGCTTCATAATAAAGATTTATTTTTACATATATTCATCAGAGAGCAATATGGGTATTTTTCCTGACCCTTTCCACCCCTGTCAATTATATTCATTGGAAAGTAGGGCAAGACATTAGAAGAGATTACTTTATATTCATTTTAATAAAGAAGAATAAATAAAGACATAAAATCCATTATGTTTCATTGGCAGCAGAATCTCATCCTGAAAGGTTACCCAAAGCTCAATGATAATTTCAAGGACATTTTGCTGCAAAGACATGGAAATCTCATGCCTGTGCAATTGCTAAAATAATCCTATGCATTCTACCTGTGTTTATGTATCTGCACTATAACCACTCATACCTGTCATGTAGATTTGGAAGAGAAAAACGTGGAAAAACGACTGCCTATTTTCTAGACCCCAGCACAAAATGGATTGTACTGAAATGGCAATGTCAAACCAACAATGTGAAAGATAAAATGAATAAATAAGTTTATAGAGCAAAATACGTACCTTCTCCTCTGAGTAGTAACTACAGAGATTAATAACTAAGGTGGGAATAGCAAAAGAGGGACAAAGCCTTCTTCACAGCCACATAGTTAACTCTATCAGCAAGGAGTTGGGGTTGTAGAAGGTGATGAGAATGGACAAGGTATGCTTCCATTTTCTGAGTTATTAATCGCTTCAAGGAGTAAACATACATACCTGTAAGCTTAAAGTGACCTCTTATTTCTTTAGCCTAGATGCCACAGACAATGTCTGGAAATCTACTTTACAAACTGAAACAATCAGAGTCAACATGGTAAGAATAAAAGAAAAAATGTCAGAGTTCTGAAGGTTAAGTGCGGTCAATGGAAAGAAGTCTTACTCAGAGCACTCATGGAGATGTTCTAATCCGTACACGATGGACATGCTGAGCAGAGGCTATTTACTTCTGGGTCTGGCACCTGTAACTAGCAATTGGCTTTAATCCCCACAAGGCAGTCCAGGTAAGGAAGATTTTCTTTTTATCTCACTCTTTTAATAAATTGAATAATCATTTTTTTCTACATTGATTATAACAATCTCTATACATGTTACCAGTGTCTATATTCACTATCTTTGTACCTTGTACTTTGACTACAGTCTCCTAACACCTTCATTCAAAATACTTTGGCTAAGTAATAATTCCAAAAGTGATTTTACTAATAGATTTATTACTTATAAAAATATTTTTTTTTTTTAATTGTGCTTTGGGTGCAAATTTACAAAGCAAATTTGTTTCACACTCAACATTTCATGCACATTTGATTTCACGGCCCTGATTACCAGTGACTACCCCGTCCCTGTACCCTTCTTATCTACACATCCCTGTATATCCAGCTTTCCCTCTATGGGAATGCTACCCTTTTGCTGTCTCATGGCTGACTGATGTTTTTGAGTATTCTTTTACCTAATGAATCCGTTACACAGTGACTCTAAACCGAATATCCTATCCAAAATGAGCCTGCTTTTCATTGACACTTCTGCCAATTCAACTAAATTCAAGAAATATATCTAGTCAAGGGAACCTCAGCCTACATGATCTTGAGACCAGAAGGCCTAGATGGTGCCCAACTACCGATGCCAGCCGCTCAGAAAGGGATCAAAATTGGAGATCCTGGACAGGGTGGGAGAAATAAATGTGGAACAAAATTCAAAGACATAAGAAAGACCAGGTCAGATAAAGACAGGTGAAAGCCCTGAGAATAGTCATCCTTCAGACATGGAATTGGACTCACTCTTGTGGCTTACTTCTCAGCCAAATAATAGACAGGGCTGTGAGTGGAACAACTACACCAGGGAGCTGCACTCCTTAGAACAATCAACCATGGGAGATCAGAAGGGCAGCATTTGGACAGACAAAAAGCGGGGAGGCAGGAATGCATAAGTAAGAAGGACATGGGGAAAGGGTAACCACAGAGAGGAGGTGGGAGGAAAGCTGTTACATTGTGGGGAGTGTAATCAATGTCATGAAATAAAATGTGCACGAACTACTGGTTGCAAAATGAATCTGCATTGAAAATTTGACCCAAATCACAATTTAAAAATTTGAGAAAAAAAGAAATATTTCTAGAGATATACTATGCATGATGCATTTGGTGAATTAAACTATAAGATATAGCCTCACCTTGAAGATGACAGAGGTCTTTATCTTTCTCTGATGATTGTAAAAAAGAAAATGCATCATGATAGGAAAGTGAGTTGGACATAAAATACTAATAGAACTTTTAAATGAACGTACTTCTAAGTTAAGAAAGTTACAATAAGCCTAAAGAAATGAATCAATGTATACAAGAAAATTAATAGAGAAAACCTTCTTGTCTGTTACTTTTGGTTAGATATAAAACACTGGAGATATAGCAATCAAGTCTTATACCAACTTTGTACACTTCACAAAATTTGGTATAGTGCTGGTCACATAGTAAGTATTCAAAAAATAATTCTAAATGTAGAATTTTCAGGGAACTTTGTGGCTTTAAGGACAGGGAGAGAGGATTATATGAAGGCATCTTCTGCTAATGAATAACAGCACTCTCTTAGCTTTGTAGGAGAATGGAGAATATGGCAGCCAAAAGGAAAGGATGGCCACATAGGCAGGCATGTGGCTAGTGGGAAAAACATCAAGATGTTGAAAATGTCTGAATACACAAAATTAGTTGGTTTACATTTTGTTCGGGCTAACTTAAACTTATTATAAAATCTCTTTATGTGTATACTTCTCCTTACTCACCATTTCTGTTATTGATTACCTTAACTTTTGTTGTTTGTTGTTAGGTGCTGTCAAGGTGGCTCTGACTCATAGGGAACTTATGTACAATAGAATGAAACACTGCCTGGTCCTGTGCCAGCCTCACAATCCATGCTATGCCTGAGCCCATCGATGCAGCCACTGTGTCAATGCATCTCGTTGAGGGCCTTCCCCTTCTTTGTTGAAGCTCCATTTTACCAAGTATGTTATCTTTCTCCAGGGAATGCTCCTTACTGACAACATAACCAAAGTAGGGGAGGATGAAGTCCGGCCGTTCTCACTTCCAAAGAGCATTCTGGCTGCATTTCTTCCAGGACAAATTTGTTAGTTCTCCTGGCAGTACATGGTACTTTCGGCATTCTTCACCAACACCACAACTGAAAGGCATCAACTCTTTGGTCTTCCTTATTCATCGTCCAGTTTTCACATGCATATGAGGTGATTGAAAATACCATAGCTTGGATTAGGTGCACTGTGGTCTCCAAAGAGACATCTTTGCTCTTCAGCACTTTTTTTTAAAATGCATTTTATTGAAATATAATTTATGTATGGTGAAATACACAAAACTAGAGTGACATGGGTCAATACATTTTATTTTCCGTGCAGCGTTCCTTCCCTTCCCCTCCCACCACTGGCAACCAACAAAGAAAATTTCCCTCCATATATAAACCTTTCCTTGACCCTCCACAAAAATGAACTAGTACTATATTTGTCCTTCTGTGATTGACTTATTTCACTGAGCATAATGTCCTCCAAGTTCATCCATATTATGTGGTGTTTTGCAGACTCTACATTATTCTTTAATGCTGCATAGCATTCCAGTATGTGTATGTACCATAGTTTGGTCATCCACTCTTCCACTGATGGGCATGTAGGTTGGTTCCATCTT
>NW_006922412.1:377200-378409 GCF_000298275.1 Orycteropus afer afer
AGGAGTCGGATTCAACTCGACAGCAGTGAGTTTGGTTTGCAGCAGATTTGCCCAGTCTAATAAGTCATCTGATGTCTTGAATCCTGCTTCCATTGGTGTTGATTGTGGAACCAAGTAATATGAAATCTCTGACAATTTCAATCTTCTCTCCATTTATTGTGATGCTATTTATTGGCCCAGTTTTCATTTTCTTTATATTGAGGTGTAATACATACTGCACAATGTAGTCTTTAATCTTCATCAGCAAATGCTTCAAGTCATTTTCACTTTCAGCAAGCAACGTTGTGTCACCTGCATATCACATGTTCTTAATGACTCTTCCTCCAATCCTGATGCTGTGTTCTTCTTCATATAGTACACCTTCTTGGATTATTTGCATTTACTCAAATAAAAGTAAACCTAATAAATGGGTAAGGAGCCATGGTGGCACAGCTGCTAACCAAAAGGTAGGCAGTTTGAACCCACCAGCCCTACCATGGGTGAAAGATGAGGCTGTCTGCTTCTGTAAAGATTTACAACCTTGGAAACCCTACAGGGCACTTCTACTCTGTCCTATAGGGGTTGCTATGAGTTTGAATTGGCTTGATGGCAGTGAGCCTGGTTTTGGTTGTTTTGAATAAATAGATAGGAGAAAAGTTGTTAGGATTCAACTAAGCATAATATGGTCTGTCTCCTAAGGGATAAAGGAAATTAAATAGATCTTCTTCCTATCAGGAGAAAATATCTCCTCTTCTACCCAACTCTGATTTAGACTTTACTAGATTCTTCTTGGGATGAATATATCAAACCCAAACTCACCATTAGCAAGATTTGCAGTTTTTATATGCACTTGGAATGAATCACCAAAAGGATAATAACAACTTACTACAACTGAGAAAAAGTTCTAATGCATATTACCTGAAGATGGAAGCAAAAAACTCCTACTAACATGCAACTTGGCAACAGAGTTATGAAAGGCAATGCTACTGACATCCTTATGGACTCTTCTAGAAAAGAGTCAGAATGACTTTCTCGTGATGATGCTAATTCTCGAAGCTTATCATAAAGGCTGCATTTCCAAGTATTTATGATTTAAAAACTAAACTATGCATGTAGAAAATGTTTACATTTTAAAAACTAATCTATTAAAAAAAAAAAACACACACAAGGGATCTCTGATGGTGTAGTGTCTAAAGCATTTGACTGCTAACCAGAAGGCTGGCAGTTCAA
>NW_006922412.1:378874-385413 GCF_000298275.1 Orycteropus afer afer
CTTACCATTACCAATCCTCACTTGTTTGGCAAAATTAAGTCTAGAGTAGCATTTCTCCTCAGGGCTGTCTCTTAACTTCCCAAGGGAATATTGTAAGCAGAGTCCCTACTTCTTAAAAGTGGACTCAAAGCAGTTTTCTGGATCAAGCATCAGCCAAAATCAACCCACCACCCTTGTTTTCTGTAAATAAAGTTTTGTTAGAACACAGGGATGTATTGTCCATGGCTGCTTCTATGGTACAACTGCACAGTTGAGTAGCTGCAATGGATATTATATGGTCTTCAAAGGTGGAGGTAATTACTATCTAGCCCTTTACCAAAAAAAGTGTGCTGATCCTGCTCTAAATAATCAAAGGACCATATCACTGCTATACTATGCCTTGCACCAGCTGCATTACAAAAGGATTGATCCAACTTCATGAAAGAAGATATCAAAGTGAGCAATAAGAACATGAAACAGAGCACATATTAGTAATTGGGGAATTACTAATAAAAATTTCAATGATATACATATTTCACATTCATTTTTCTCCACAGGAGGGGCTGTTGGGTTCAAACCACCAACCTTTTGGTTAGCAGCCAAATGCTTTAACCATTACCACTGTGCTACCAGGACTCTTTTCACACCCAGTAGAATGGCTAATATTAAGACTGCCATATCAAGGGCTGACAAGGGTATAAAAGAGCTGAAACATTTTATACACTACTGGTAGGAATGTAAAATGGTAAAAACAACTTTGGAAAATAGTTTGTCATTTTCTTATAATGTTAAATATAACTTTCTCTATGACCTTGAAATTTCACTTCCCGGTCTAGATCAAAGAGAAATGAAAACATATGTCAACACAAAGACTTGTACATGAATGTTCATAGCAACATTATTCATAATAGTCAAAACCAGGAAACCACTCAGCTGTCCAGCTCCTGATAAACAAATTGTGATACAGCCATACAATAGAATACTACTGAGCAATAAAAAGGAATGAAATGCTGATACTATCAGCAATATATGCAAATCTCAAAAACATAAGGCTAAGTAAAACAAACCACAGGAGACCCAAAATGAGAACAAAGTGAACAAAGGAACGTTTTGGGGTGGTGGGAATCTCCTCTATTTTGATTGTGATGACATTCCAATAAGTGCATAGATTTGTCAAAATTTAATGTAAACTTAAAATTAGTCTATTTTCTTGTATGTAAATTATATTCCATAAAAGTGATTTTTAAAGAAATAATGGTTCCATACCTTTAATGAGACAGACCAACTATACTAAGCTCCTAAATTGCTTTGAGTCCTTTTTATTTTCAGTCTCACTTAACATCTCTCCATTATGCTCTCACTCTCATTCTAATAACACCTATTATATGTCTTCTAAAGGTATTATTATTTATTTTACGTCCTTGTTGAATATCAGACTTCTAAGGATTCAATAACTCCTTAAAGAAACTGGTTATGTTCTAAAATAGCCATTCTGTTTTCATTTTAATTAATCCATAATCTGCCTCCTTCTAATGTTAGCCACTGGTTTCAATTCTGCCTTTTGGAGCGATATGGAAAAAGCTTATTTACTCATCAACACAATGGTTATTCAAATATTTGATAAATGCATACACAATATTTACCCTATCTCCCTCAATTCTTACTTTTTTTAAAAATAATATTTTATTGTGTTTTTGGTGAGAGTTTACACAGCAAATTAGGTTCCCATTTATCAATTGCTATACAAATTATTCAGTGACATTGGTTACATTTCCACAATGTGTCAATATTCTCTTTAATTCTGTTCTGATTATTCCGTTTCCAGTAATCTAGTATCCCTGCCCACTGAATGTCTCATCTTTCCTGTGGGATAATCATTGACTCAGTGCTTACTGTCATCAAGCTGACTATCATCAGTCATTTCTTCTGAAAAGATTATAACTTCAATGCTGAATTCTAGTTGAGTTCTTCTTATTTTCATTGTTGTAAAAATATATATGTAACACAACATTTGCTGATTCAACATGTTTTGGGTATACCATTTAGTGATATCAATTATATTAATCATATTGTGCAACTACCATCTATAATCTTTGCCAAATTTGCCATCATCATAAACAAAAACACACTGCTTCCTAAAGAATGGCTCCTCCTCTAGTTGAGTTCATGACGGCCTCAGTGTGTTAAAATCTGTGGTCACAATCTTAATTATGCAAGAAAATGAAATGATTCTGTTAGTCCAGAAGGTAAAATTATAACTGGTCAGTAAAATTAATAGGCAAAATTATTTTTGCTTAATACAAGTGATCATTTTTTTAATAATTAAAACTGTCCCAGAATGGAATGTTCCAGCAAAGACTGCCCTGTAGGATCCAAATAGTTAATGTGCTCGGCTGCTAACCAAAGGTTAGGAGGTCCAAATCCATACAGAGGCACTGAGAAGGAAGGCCTGGTGATCTACTTCCAAAAAGTAGTTACTGAAAACCCTATGGAGCCCAGTGCTACTCTGACACACACGGCGTTGCCATGAGTTGGAATAGACTCAAAAGCAAGTAGCTATATCATAGTGCCTAAAGAATTTGACTGTTAACCAGAAGGCTGGTGGTTCAAACCCACCAGCCACTCCTCGGAAGGAAGACGGGGCAATCTACTTCCAGAGTGATACTGCCTGGGAAACCCAAGGAGGGGTTGCTATGGGTCGGATCCAACTCGACAGCAGTGAGTTTGGTTTCGTTTATATAGATCCTTACTCAGGTATGGGGGAATTTTGTATTTCATAGATGTTAGACTACACAACCTTTAAAATCCTCTCTAACTCCCTGATTCTGTAAGTGTCAAAGGCCTCTGAGTTTATGAGATAGGAATCTAGTAAGTGTGTAAACAAGAGAAGAAAACAGAATATGGCTGAATAGGTCTAGAGGGACTGCCATTGTGTTTTTGAATAAGGTCAAACAATTACAGAGATAAGTGGGATGAAGAAGAGGCCACCACACTGCAGAGAACAAAGAATTTTCCACATTTTGTTTCCTACATGGAGAGCTATATACTCCCACCAGACACTAAAGTAGATGCTTGGTTCGACCTTAGATGTGAAACAATACCCAAAGGAGCTCATAAATAAAGAGAAGAATGAATGAAGCAATGGGATGCTGTGGCCAGTATAACATGAATACCAGATAGAATGATAATAAAGAGATTGTCCTGAATAAAACAATAGGCCAGTTATTCAAACTTGCTCTCAGTCCTCAACTAAGCCACTCTATTGGGGAAAAAACAAAACAAAACAAAAAAAAAAACAGCCTAAAAGAAGGCAATCCGTTTTCAAGACTTAAAAATTATCACCCAGAGATTCCAGAAAAAAAATAAAGCCACCACCATGGAGTCGATTCCAACTCATAGCAGCCCTAGAGGACAGACTAGAAGTGCCTCTAGGGTTTCCAAGACTGTAATCTTCACAGAAGCAGACTGTCTCATCTTTCTCACATAGAGCAGCTGATGGGTTTGAACCACTGACCTTTTGGTTAGCAGCCGAGCACTTTAACCACTGTGCCACGGGGGTGCCTATTACCCAGAGATCAAGGACTCAGAATTCCAATTTGCTTTGCCTTTTCCTCCCTTTTTCATATAAATCAGCTTACCCCAGGATCTCACTAGGTCATGGGCTTTTTGAACTCTGCTTTTGCTTGCAATTGATAAATTTTCTCAAAGGGGGACAAAATGCATTAAAGATTTCATTCTTTCTAGTTTTTCTCAACAACATGAGCTCAGCAAACAGATTTAGTTTTAAAAGTAACTTACCAACACTGACAGCGTTCTTTTAAGAGCAGCTGTTGCCTCACAGACTGCAGTGTGAACATAGCCCTGAATTTAGAAACAATTCTGCTTAGAAGGAATACTGCACATCTAGCACCCTCCCCTTAATTACCAACGACATTTGCATGAAAACCCTGTGTTGTTTGGCAACTTCACCTTATTATTTTTTCAAGGTTTTGAAATCTTACTCCTGAAAAGTGTCATTCGGTAAGTCTGAGGTTAGCTCGCAAAGGAAGAGCCATTGCCTTCTCAGCTCGTGCCTCAGTCTAACAGCACACTTTTGACTTTTAGAATGGCTTCTTTCCTTTTTTTTATGGAGTTGCCTGACTGTCAGAATGAGTTCTTCTACAATCCTAATTGCGAACTGCAAGGTCATATTATCCTGGGCTCTGACAGTGGAAAATGAATTTATAAAGAAAAATACTGTTCTTCATTCTTTTAATGTTTGAGATGCTAAGGAGAATTTGCATAATCTGTATTTTGCAATTTTTGCAAAATGCCATGCCACACTTTTACAACTGACATTAGTCTTGGGGTATGGGATGCTTATGCTCATGTACCATAATGTGTGAGTGGAGATAGGTTGGTGAGGGAGTTAGGGAAAAGCAAAATAAAAGAAAATATTGATGCAATAAACCCAAAAATGTTTCACTGTTCTTTCAGAGTAATCGTTTATAATATTGAATGGTTTCCGTATACTATTTGCCTCCTACTTGTGTCTCAAAAGAAATTTTAACTGCTCTCCTCGAGTTCACTGTTCTATTGAGCTAAGTTAATATTCACAAACGGTTGTTTCAAAGCCTCACAGATTTTATCATTTCCTGTATTAATATATTGTGTGTGCTCATGAGAAGAAAACTACACAAGTAACTTTTTAACTTTTCATTATTACAGAATATAATTTAGAAATTGAATATTATACTAAGGAAAATGTTGTTGTTGTTATGTGCCGTCGAGTCAGCCCTGACTCATAGCGACCCCTCCTTGGGTTTCCGAGGCAGTATCACTACGGAAGTAGTATTGCCCAACCTTCCTTCCGAGGAGTGGCTGGTGGGTTTAAACCGCCAGCCTTCTGGTTAGCAGTCAAGTGCCTTAGCCACTATGCTACCTGGAAATGCAGTTGTTAAGTGCTCAGCTGCTAACCAAAATGTGACTGGTTGAAACTCACCAGTGGTTCCTGGGGGAAAAGACCTGGTGCTCTGCTTCCGTAAAATTACAGCCTAGAAATCCTACAGGACAGGTCAACTTTGCCACATGGGGTCTCTGTGCATCAGAGTCAACTCATCGGCAGTGTGTTGCTTTTATTGGGTGGTTTTCTAAAGAAAATGGAGATTGTCAAGTACCTAAACTAAGGTACACAGGTAGAGTTCTTAAGTTAGTAGTGTTGAATGTACTGATCACCTCCTACAGAGGACAAGATAGCTTGTATTAGGGATGGTCGTAAGTACGTCAGAAAAGTACAATGGAGATGGAGGAAAGGAAACATGAAGGTGTAATAGACTGGGTTCTCTAGAGAAACACAACCAGTAAAGCTTATATATATGTATATATAGAGAAATTTATCTTAGAAAATGGCTCACACACTTATAGAAGCTGGCAAGTCCAAAGTTCCTGGATCAAACGTCAAGCTGGAGGCTTTTCCCGACTCTTGCAGCTGCAGGGCCTGTGGAGCTCAAAGCTGGCAGGCAGTACACCAGCTGTTGACTCCAATGAATGACGCATCCAAGATCTCCAGGCCGAATGGTGGATTGTTCGCTCATGGATAGTTTTAGGCAGCACAACAGAACCCCAATCCACAGAAGAATGTCTCTTTTCCCAGGATGTCCACAGATATACTGGAAGCAGGCCACACCCCTGGGAAACTCCCTTTCTACGGATTGGCTGCTCAAAACATAATCATCTGATCCCATCATAGGAATAACCACATCACAACAGCTTAAACCCCACAGAATTGTGGTCCAGCCAAGTTGACACACAGCTCCAAATATCACAGAAGGTAACTAAAAGGAGAGGTTCACAGGAGAACAAACCAACGGCTCTTTTATTTAGTTTAGAATCTGCCTTTAGTAGCAGAATTCCTAAAAGTGGATCAATATTAGTAGGAGAGAGTGTGGCAGAATACAAAGGATGACTGTCTCCATATAAGACTTAGCTCCTTTCTATACAGAACTCAAATATTATTTTTCTATTCTTTACAGAAATCAAGAATTATTTCCAGTATTAAAAAACTCAAGTAAGGTGGCATAGCTTATGCAAGTGGACAATTGCGCACACACACACACACACACACAATCACTGCACACCTCCAGGGTGGGGTCCCCTACGCACTCGCTTTTCTTCATCTTGCTTATCTGTATCTTCCAAAAATTATAAAATGAAAATTGCATTAGACAGGATTATGCTGCAGTAAAACAAATAACTCACAAAATCTCTACAGTTTAGCACAACCAAAGATTCTCTGTTGCTCATGTTACATGTCCAACACAGGTCAGCAGGGGTATTTCTACTCACTGATCACTCAGAAACAATGCTAATGGAGGTTGCTTTTGCACAAATGCTTCCACAACTACAGCAGCTGTAGAAGGGAAGACAAATCTTGTAGTGTCTCTCTATATACCACACAAAAGTGACACATAGGTCAAAGTCAAATGGCCATATCTATCACCAAAGGAGATGGGAACGTGTGAGCCTATCATTTTCCAAGAGAGCAGAGAGCCAGAAATATTTGACTAAAAGCACTGGGAGCT
>NW_006922412.1:385593-387190 GCF_000298275.1 Orycteropus afer afer
AAAGCATTAACGTCTGTAAAAAGTACTTATTACATGCCAATTATATTTTGGCAAATATTCATCTTATATTTTTGGAAATGTGCATTTTATATTTTTATAAAATAGAGACAACATTTTACATACTGCGTTTTCCCTTGATATATCATTTTCAATGTTATTAAATATTCTAATAACCGAAAACAAACCAAACTCACTGCCATCGAGTTGATTCTGACTCATAGTGAGCCCCACTGGGTTTCTGAGGCAGGAAATCTTTATGGAAGTCAATTGCCCCATCTTCCTTCTGCGGAATAGTTGGTGGGCTTGAACCGCCAACCTTCTGGTTAGCAGTCAAATGGCTTAGGCACCGTGCCACCAGAGCTCCTTAAATATCCTGATAGATAGTGATAGATATTGTTAAATCTGACAAAAGTCTCAAATTTATTTAAACAACAATCCTCTACTATTTGACTTTCAATTCTCTCAATTTTAGGTGAAAAGAGTAATAAAGGAACAATGAATTAGAAGTTCTGAAATAAAATATTTACAGGGCAGGAGAAACCTGAACTTTGTACTGCAGTTTCCCACAGGGGAGCAAACCAGGGCTGAGGAAAGGAAGTGGAAGTATTAATGTTTTTAATGGCACAGTAGCTGGTAGACCCCACAGGCAGAGATTCAGCATATGTGATTAATAGAAAGGAAACTTGAGAGGATTTCATATACAGCCCAACAGCAGCAAAAGAAATTGTGGGCTGAATAGAATTTGAGATAATTCTCCACACTGGTAATACATTACCTCCAAAGTTGGAGGTCAGCTATGAATACACAGACAATGGCTCAAAGTCATCATTTACATCTATTCAGATGTAGCCAGCACATCAAATCAATGTCAAAAAACCAGTAATTATTATTAAGTACATCAGACAAATAATATAATGCTTTTTCTTTTGGACAAAAGGAGGCCCCCTCATTTCGTAGAGCATCTCTGTTGAGTCAGTTCTCCAATAGCAGTGTCATATTTATCCAGGTACCTTCACACAACACTGTCTATCAAGCATTTATTGAACTCAGAAGTTTTTTATTTTTACATGCTGGAGGGGATACAGAAGAAGTAATAGACATATCCACAGTGTACCTGTAGAGAGAAAACTATCACATGCAATACATGTAAATAAAAATTAATTTCACAGTGGAACTGGCTATCAGAGCAAGTGAAGCTGAACAAAGGAAGAGTTGATTGACAGTTAAAATACTGGGAAAGACTTACTTGGAGAAAGCAGGAATTGAGCACAGTTTTGAATTATAATCAGTAGTAGATTTAAAGGCACTTAAGTTGGGAGGGGAGTCCTTGGCAGTATATTATAGAAAGGGTTGCAAAATGCCAGAATGGTGCTGGGAAATGCAGTTAGAAAGGGAGGGTGAGACTAAGTGATGGAGACCTTTGAAAACTAGAAAACAGAATGGCATAAAGAAAGTGATGTCTTCATTAAATTAATATGATAGTAATTAGTATGAATGATTGAAATCACATTCCTTCTCCTCAGGTAATTACAAACACGGACACACACACACACACTCATTAAACACATATAAACATATGCAGACAATAATCTATATC
>NW_006922412.1:388252-389177 GCF_000298275.1 Orycteropus afer afer
CATGAGTGATAACAAACATCAATCTATGAGTAAATAGATGGGAAGACAGGTCAAATGATCAGTTATGTCTAGGAAAAGGGAAAATACTCATGACCATATATAAGGTTGGCAGATGATATTTCTACATACATGCTGCAATAATGTCCATTTCACTAGGACTAACAAGGGTCAAAGTTAGGATAACTTAGGCACAGTCAACCACCCTGACAAAGTGAGTGGTTGGACCTGTGGGCTTGGGACCAGGGTCGCAGGGAACATCAAACTCAATTGGCATGAGACATAGTACACAAGAATATTGTTCTACATCCTACTTTGGTGAGTAACGACTAGGGTCTTAAAAGTTTGAAAGTGGCTATCTAGATGCAACAATGGGTCTCTTCTCATCGAGAACAAAGAAGAATGAAGAAAATCAAAGATGAATGGAAACAATTAGTCCAAGGGACTAATGGATCATGCGAACTTCAGTCATTATGACCATAAGACCAGAACTAGACGATGCCCAGCTATCACTGTCAACCACTTGGAAAGGGATCAGTGCAGGAGATCCTGGATAGAGTGGGAGAATAATGTGGAATGAAACTCAAAATCATAAAAAAGATGAGGTTTACTGGTGTGAAAGAGCCTGGTGAGACCCTCGAGACTATGGCTCCTAGTTACCCTTCAGGTCTGGAATTGAACTCACTCCCATGGCTTCCAGCCAAACAACAGACAGTCATACAGGGTGAACAATTACAACAGGCTGATACACTGCTTAAAGGACCAATCATGGGAGAACAGATGGCAGTATTTGCATAGGGAGATAGCTGGAGGTGGGGGCAAGAATGCATAGGAAAGAAGGACACAAGGAAGAGGTAACTACAGACAGGAGGTGGGAAGAGAGCTGTTACACCGTGGAGAATTGCAGTCAATGTCATGAAAAAAAAAA
>NW_006922412.1:389282-393110 GCF_000298275.1 Orycteropus afer afer
ATGTATCAATGGAAAAGGCAGGATAAAGAATAATACTGAAATGATTGCTTTAAATTAGAATGATGATGTGATATACATTGCTGCTTCATAAGCTGAGTCATCAGACAACATCATGATATGCTTGCTTATCAATTTATGAATGAAAGTATGAATGTCATTACTAAAACATGGTGAGGTAGTCAATACCTAATATACAAAATGTAGATTGCAAGAAAACCAAATATTTGCAGTTTAGATTTACCTGTATCTTATGCATAACATTAAATTCTTTGAAATGTCTTCAAAGAAGAATTTATAAAAAAGGGAAATTTAAACATTTTCCAATTCTAACTTTGATGTGAAATTAACTAGCATGCAATTTTGAAAATTCCTTTCTTGTACAATCTTCATACTAATAATCAAGATTTATTTTATTATACAAGTTGTTTTTTGGTTGATAAGTAGATTCCAATGCATGGAAACCCCATGTGTGCAGAGTAGAACTGCTACATAGCATTTTCAAGGCTGTGACATTTCAGAAGCAGATTGTCATGCCTTATTTCCAAGGGACCTGTGGGTGGGTTTTGAGCCACCAACATCTGAGTTAAGAGTTCTGCATTTTACCATTTGCACCACCCATGGACTCTCTTTACTATATATGTAGTTGTTGTTAGTTCCCTTTCAAGTGATCCGTATGACATGTAGGAGAAATAATATCCAAAGTATGAATGATCCTTGAGACACAACTCGTCCATGTGCACACACTGTAAGAAAGGATTCAAATATACTTTCTCACTTCATGTAAAACATGAAGAAACACAAATGCAGGCACAAGTACACTTTTACAATTCAAAATGCAGCTTTCTTAATCAACATGTACAATTCTAATTAGCACTGAAGGAGATAAGTGAGGGGAGATGCATATTTACTATGAACATTAATTGTTGTTGTTGTTGTTGTTGTTGTTGTTATGTGCCATCGAGTTGGACCTGACCCATAGCGACCCCTCCTTGGGTTTCCAAAGCAGTTACGGAAGTAGATTGCCCCATCTTCCTTCCGAGGAGTGGCTGGTGGGTTTGAACCGCCAGCCTTCTGGTTAGCAGTTAAGTGCCTTAGCCACTATGCTACCAGAGCTCCCTGAATATTAATTAGGAAGTGATAATGGTATACTTAAAATTATCAATAAACCAAGGGTGATTCAAGTTATTATGCTGGAATAATTGACGAAGAGTTTCAGAGAAAAATATTAAATTGGCTATCTATCTCCCATCTTACATGAAAATAAATTCCAAGTCAACTAAAAGCTTTGAATGTAAAAATATAACCATAATAACTTAAAAATGAGATGTAGATGTAAAATGTAAATGTAAAAAATATATAATCAAAATGATTTTTTAAAATAGAATTAATAAGGTGAGCATTTTTATAATATTGGCATAGGAAAAGACCAAGCATCATGCCAAAGCTATAAACTATTTTTTAAATTATAGATTTGCTTAATATTTAAAATTCCTTTACATTCAAAGAATCCAATATTATGAAAGTTAAAGATCAAACTACAATATGAGAAAGATATATTTGCACTATATGTAACAGAATAAAGGTAAATTTAAAAAACACAGAGATAGATAGAGAAAGGGAAGTTATAAATCAATATATATATTCCTACAGTACAAAAACTAATGAATGATATAAAAAATTTACAAAATACATGGCCAAGAAAAATATAAAAAGATGCTCAATCTCATTTTAAATCAAATCAATACAAGTTAAAATAATGGTATATGTTTGTTTATCACACTGCCAAATATTAACAAGCTTGATGATGTTCGGTGATAAAAAGCTTGTTATGGAGAGAAGTGCTCTGCTATTCTAATAGTGAGTCCCAGCTTTCTGAATGTCAATTTTATAATATTTACCCAAGGCCTTTAAAATATGCATACCCTTCTAGAAATGTATGCTTGATGAAATATGTGAAGGAAACAAATGAATAAGTACACAAAGATGAATGAACAAGGATGGTTGTCATGATTGTTTACAATTATTTAAAAGGGGGAAAAGATATAATGGTTGAAAGGCACAGAATAAGATAACTTAAGATGGATAATGATACTAGGTAGCCATTAACATGATCATTTAGGCCTGTCTTTATTAGCACTGAAATAATATCAGAATACACTGTGAAGGGGAACCGATTTAAAACAGTATTCCAGTTTTGAAAATATACATGCTCATGTGTATGTATTTTATGGGAAAAATCTGAGGAAACTAACAGCATAATTTTAAATGGCATTAGACTGCTAACCAGAAGGCTGGGAATTCAAATCCACCAGCCACTCCTCGGAAGGAAGATAGGGCAATCTACTTCTGTAGAGATACCACCTCAGGAACCCAAGGAGGGGTCATTATGAGTCAGATTCGACTCGATGGCAGTGAGTTTGAGGGTTTTTTGTTTTGTTTTGTTTTGTTCTTTTCAGTCATGGAAAGATGGTGATTTTATGGATAATTTTCACTTTTATCTTCATTCATTCTTTCTTGACTGTATAATTTTATAATGAGTTTGTTATTTCACACTAATGAATAAATAAAGCTCCATTTTCAGAACAGCAACAAAATTATTTAGACACCTTCAAAAAATGTGTGAAGAGACCACATAAACTTCTGTAAGTAGAAGATTAAGCTACCTTCTATTATAAAATGTGGGTAAAAGAAACATAAAATTCCCAGTGAGCTATCCACTGGGAAACTGGACAACATCTTTCTTAAGAATGACTGAGCAATAAAAGAAATAAAAAATGAAATTAAAAAAAAAAATCCTTGAATCAAAAGAGAATGAAAACACAACATAACAAAATTTGGGGGACACAACAAAAGCAGTGATCAGAGACCAATTAACAGCAATACATGCACACATCAAAAAAGAAGAAAGAGCCAAAATCAACACCTTAATGCAACATCTCCAACAATTAGAAAAAGAGCAGCAAAGAAAGCCTAGACTCACCCGAAGAAAAGAAATAATAAAGATTCGAGGAGAGGTAAATGAAACAGAAAATAGAAAGACAATGGAAAAAATCAACAAGACTAGAAGTTGGTTTTTTGAAAAGATTAATAAAATTGACAAACCCCTGGCAAATTTAACAAAGGGAAAGAGGGAGAGAATTCAAATAACATGAATAAGAAGTGAATTGGGTGACATCACAACAGAACCAACTGAAATAAAAAGGATAATATCAGGATACTATGAAGAACTGTACGCCAACAAATTTGAAAATATAGAAGAAATTGACAGATTTCTAGAAACACACTACTTACCTAAAGTAACACAGACTGAGGTGGAAAAATTGAACAGGCCCACAAAAAAGAAGAAATTGAACAAGTCATTAAAAAAAAATTACCAACAAAATAAAGTCCTGGCTCAAACTGTTTCGTTGAAGAATTCTACCAAACATTCAGAAAAGAACTGATATCAACTCTACTCAAACTATTCCAAAACATAGAAAAGGATGGAATGCTCCCAAACTCATTTCATAAAGCAGGCATAACCTTGATACCAAAACCATCACTAAGAAGGAAAACTATAGACCAATATCTCTCATGAATATAGATCCAAAGTCTTCAACAAAATCCTAGCCAGTAGACTCCAACAACATATCTAAAAAATAATACATTATGACCAAGTGGGGTTCATAACAGGTATGCAAGGATGGTTCAAATTTATAAAAAAAAACCATCATCCACCACATAAATAAAACAAAGGAAAAGAACCACGTGATCATATCAACTGATGCAGGGAAGACATTTGATAAAATCCAACACCCATTCCTGATCAAAACTCTCAGCAAAATAGGA
>NW_006922412.1:394073-394903 GCF_000298275.1 Orycteropus afer afer
GTGCTGGGAAAACTGGATATCCATTTGCAGAAAAATGAAACAAGATCTGTAACTCATACCATACACAAAAACTAACTCCAGATGGATCAAAGACTTGAATGTGAAACCTAAAAGTGTAGAGTTCCTCAAGGAAAAACTAGAGGCAAATTTAAGGGACCTAATATATGGCATAAATAGACTATCAAGCATAACCCAAAATGCATAAACAGCAGAAGATAAAGTAGATGAATGGGACCTTCTAATAATTAAATTTCTATGTATTTCCAAAGATTTCTCCAAACGAGTCAAAAGAGAACCTACAAATTGGGAAAAAATATTTGGCAGTGACATACCTGACAAGGGACTTATCTCTAGAATTTATAGAAAACTCCAACACCTCAACAACAAAAAGACAAATAATTCAACTGAAAAGTGGCAGAAGACATGAATAGAAACTTCACCAAAGAGGATATTTAGGCAGCCAACAAACATATGAAGAAATGCTAATGATCATTAGCCATTAGACAGATGCAAATCAAAACAACAATGAGATACCATCTTGCTCCAGCACTAGTAGCAAAGTTCAACAAGACAGAAAATAACAAATGCTGGTGAGGATGTGGAGAGATTGGGACTCTCATACACTGCTGATGGGACTGTCAAATGATACAACCACTGTGCAAAGTAGTATGGCAATTCCTTAAAAAGTTGGAAGTAGAAATACCATTTGACCCAGCCATTCCATTACTAGGTATATATCCTAAAGAAGTGAGAGCCAGGACAAGAACAGATATATGCACACCCATCATCACAGCACTATTTACAATAGCCAAAAGATGGAAACAACCTAG